>NW_011500076.1:168334-201198 GCF_000495115.2 Populus euphratica
TAAAAGGAAACTACTTTCCAATAAATAAACGGGACCTAAATCACTACTATTTTAAGGATTTTTTGTAAATGTTTTTTTTTTGTTAATTTTAGAATTTTGATATAAAAAACTTGTATTTGGTATGAATAGAAAAGGCCAATTACCCTTGAGAGGTCCAAATTAGCTTGTCCTAAAATACAATTTAATTGGAATAATAATAATAATCCAAGAGCTAGTTTTCATTTATTTCATATATATATATATATATTGTGTGTGTGAAAATAATTATCTATAAAAAATGATATTAATTAGTGATTGAAAAATAAGAAGAAAAAAGAATGGAGAACCGACTACCTTCCTTTTCTCTCTTTTCGCTTGCACCTCGCTCTCATTCACGATCATATCACCTTCCTTATTTTAGGTCACATATCACAAGCTTAAATGGTTTTATCTACCCCACTTTTTATTTTTTTTACTTGATAGATTATATAATTATACACCTTTCAGAATTGTGTGGTGAAAGTAAATTAAATCCTATCAATGCTAATTTTGCATAATATTTTTTTTTCAAATTCACTTATTTACATCAAATATATATTCATTCAATGGTTGATATTTTTTTATAAATGAATTCTATAAAACTATTACACGGGATTTACATAGCTCAATAAATTTAACAGTAAAGTGCATAGCATAACATCACAAGCGTGTAGACTAAGCATATCATTGCATGTACTATGCTGTGGGTAGGATTATTTTTTAATATAAAAATATTTAAGTATTGTTAATAATTTTTTAAATAAAAAAATTATATAAGAATTAATCTAATATAATATTATTGACTTGAAAGGTTTAATGACAATTTAAATAACCGATAAAAATATAATTTGACTAAAAAAATCAAGACATTATCTTTTGAAAAATATTAAAATGATAACATCTGATTAAGTTTGACTCGGGTTAACCCGTCAAATTTATTATCCAAGTTATGATATCCTGATAGCCTTATAGAAAGCAATTAAAAAACTTTATCAAACTCAATTCTCAATTAATCTAATGTTAAAGAATGAAATTTAAAAAATTTAATTAAAAAAACATAAAAACCAAATGAGTCAACCAACTAAATGCATGAATTGATTATGAGATTGAGATAACATCATAAAATACAAATCAGAATAAATTATTATCATTTACTAAAAGGCCTAGGATTGAATTGAAAAAAATAAAATAAAATAATATATATTAACTCGGGTTAACCTATCAAACCTTAGTCAAGAGACTAAGTTTAAAAAAATTATAAAGTTTAATTCTCAATTAATCTAATATTGAAAAATAAAATTAAAAAAAATATTCAATTAGAAAAAAAACAAAAATAAAAACCAAGTTAACTTGACTAACCTGCAAAACTCGTGACCCGAGTTATGAAATCATGATAACTCTATTTAAAACAAATAAAAAAAACAATTATAAAGCTTCATATCTCAATCAATTTAATGCTGAAGAATAAAATTAAAAAATAATAATTAAAAAATAACAAAAAAATAACTTGTGTCAACATAAATTACTAATAAAAATTCATTACTTAAATTATGAGATCAAAATAACTTTATAAAAAATAAATTAAAATAAATTATAAAATTTAATTTTCACTAAATTCAATATTAAAGGATGAAATTTATTTTTTAAAATTAAATAAAAAATAAAAAAACTCTAAAAAATCTTAAGAATCAAAGTAAAAAAAAGCTTGGTATTCACTCTTCATTGTTTCAGTAAAATACCAAGGTTTTTTTTAATATATAATAATAATAATAATAATAATAATAATAATAATAATAATAATACCATGAGGACCTTCACCTTAAATTTAAGGATTTAATTTGTAGTTCGAATGTTTATGGAATTGTAATCTCTGCTAAGAACAAACACTACGTACAGAAACCAGGATAAATTTTATTAGTGGTAATTAAAGAAGATGATTATCATTCATGCTTATATTAACCAAATTTAATCATTTTCACTTCTATTTTATAAGTTCTTCTGCAAAGAGATAGTTAATGAAACCCATCTAGTTGATCACCATGATTGTCAAATAATTGATGAGGAAATATTAGCTATCAAGGAGGATAACCAAAATCAATCAAACAAACAAACAAACCTCTCTTTTGACCTCAAAAGGAGGAAAAGAAGCTGGTCTATCTTGGGTGAAGTTTTAATGTTTTATTATTATTATATAAAAAAAGTAAAAGTTTTATGCAGCAAAATCCAAAAAGCACCGATTAGTACCTTACTTACAAGAAACAAAGATTTAGATGCGCCTCATTTTCAAAAATAACATTGTGTTTAATTTTTTTTAAAGAACTCATACTTAATTTTATGAGTGTTAAAGTTAATAATAATATAAATTTTTAGTGATGATTATATTAATAATTATAGGGTTTAAATTTAAGATCATAAAAAAATAAATTTTTTGATTCTAAATTTTTATTATTGGATCACTTACTAGGTAGTAACCTATTAATTTAATAAAATTTTATCAAGTTAATTTTTATTTAATTTAATATAAAATTTAAATGGAATTAAATTGATGAGTAAGTAAATTGGCTGGCAGCTGATTTAATAACAGTAAGTTTTTCCCGCCAAAATCAAAGGGTAACATTAAAAATCCGAACAATTTATAAAAAAAAAATCATAAAATTAAAATAGCTCTCTAAATTCTAGGATGATTCCACATGCATATATGGTATGTACAAGCATGCTTATTTTTTTAATCCGTAAACTAATCTCAATGAAATTATACTGAAAACGTTGACATTGCTAATTGACATTTTCATGGCATAATCGTTGTCTTAAATTCAGGCGAAGAGTGAATCATGGGATTCAGAGAACATGCTAGCTCGAAACTAAAAATATTCTACGTTTGGTAAAAAGGAAACATTCAAGACAAATCTTTTTTAATTATCCCCATTAATATTATACATAGCTCCTACCATTCGTGGCAGTGCTGATCGATCCTATTTATACCTCCCTCCCTCCAATACTATAATCATTTCATAAAATTGAAGTTTCCTTTACCTCTTTTCTTTTTGATATCCATTTGTGCTTCTTAGAAATATATAATTTTTTTCTTCTGGGATAATATGAAGTGCCTAGTTACCGTATTGTTCTTCTTGTGGATGGCTTCCTATTGTTCATGCCGTCTAATACCTGAGGCTACTGGAAGGAGGTTTAATGTGCTCGACTATGGTGCTGATGGAAACGGCAAAATCGATGCTACACCGGTACATGTCCTGCTTTAATTTTTTACTAGGTTTAATGTGCTCTTGTCTAAGGGAACTTTGTTTTACTTGCGAGGTATCTTTCAAGTAAATCTAAGCGATTCAGTGTATTTTAGTAAATAATTTCTTTTGAATGTTAACTTCAAGATTTGGACTTAAGAAATCGAAAGTGGGAGCAAACCTTCTTGATTGTTGGACTTACTCTTTCGAGTTCTACGTAAATGTGTTTGTACTTTTGTTATTTTTCTTTAAGCTTGATAACCTGTATATATGTGGAGAAAACTAGATATTTATGCATTGAAAATGTACTTGAAAGGCTTTCCAAAAAGCATGGGGACATTTCTGTCGAGCAAGTGAAGAAATGCCAACCCTTGAAGTACCAGCAGGGAAGACGTTCTTGTTGAAGTCTGTCTCATTCAGTGGCCCTTGCATGTCCAAGAACCCTCATGTTTTGGTACGTGTTCATCAAATATTTTGTTTTATTTAATCATTTACAAACTCGGTCAGTGAAAAAATCTAGCATTGTTTTTCTGATTATAGATCGAAGGTACAATCGTTGCACCAAACAGCTTTGATTCATGGGATGATGATGATTATGAAAAATGGATTGGATTCACAGCCTCTATTGGTCTCATTGTTGATGGAGGAGGAAGATTTGATGGACGAGGAGAAGCTTGGTGGAAAGCTTGCAATGTATGTCTACCTTTTGATCGTTAAAGTTTCGCTAATTCCTTCTTAAGTTTTCTTTCTTGGCCTGTTACTAATTTTAATATGAATATTAACCAAAGCAACTCCCTTCAGGATAATGATAGTGCCTGCTCGAAACGTCGCCAGGTAAGATCGATTGGTCGATGAGTCTTCATCATCCTTAAAACATACAGTGAATCCTTTTATAATTTTTTGATTGTGTGAGTGATGAATGTTGCGGATGTAGGCTCTCCATTTCAACAAATGCAATGGTCTCCGACTAAGTAACTTGCACCATGTCAACAGCCAAAAAGGTCACATAAGCATAAATGCATGTGATGATGTCGAAGTCTCCAATCTTCAAATCCTTGCACCAGATGAGAGCCCAAATACAGATGGGATTGATATCTCTGAGTCAAACCATGTCAATATCCACGACTCTTTTATAGGAACCGGTGATTGAACTTTCTAAGATTTTCCCTATCCTTATGCTGCTGGATCTCCATTGATTATCAATTAGTTTGCTTATATATGCACATATGGTTCTGTTCAATTAGGTGATGACTGTATTGCCATCAATGGTTTCTCCACTTCCATTAATGTTACTAGTGTCCAATGTGGACCAGGCCATGGTATAAGGTTCGTCAGCAAACTTGAACACTTCAAAACTAATGTTTTATTGGGTTGTGTTTAATTTCTTCAAACATTCTGAAGTTCTTGATTTTAACTCTCTGTGCAGTATTGGAAGTCTAGGAAAGGATGGGGCCTATGAAACAGTAGAAGAGGTCCATGTTAAAAGCTGTGCCTTCAAAGGAACTCAGAATGGTGTACGAATCAAGACATGGGAGGTAACCATGGAAACAACCAATACTTTTATGTCATTTCATGTTACTTTGTTTGAGCAAACCCTAAACAAATATTGTTTTTTTGCTCTCTAGAGCGGATCAGGATATGTCAGGAAGATCACATTTGAGGATATCACATTTGTGAATTCCGAAAACCCTATTATTATTGACCAACAGTACAATCCTAATGGAAACAGGGGAAGCTCAGGAATAAAAATCAGTGATGTTACATACCGCAATGTGCAAGGATCTTCAGCTGATGAGGTAGCAATCGCTTTGAATTGTGCTGGCAGAGCGGCTTGCACCAACATTGTAATGGACAACGTTAAGATTACCTCCTCTAATCCTGGAAAACAAATACGCGCCTCTTGCAATAATGCCATGGGAACTGCCATCTCTGCCTCTCCAACTGTGCCTTGCCTATCAAGTTGAATATAGCCTTTTCAGTGCAGCTGCAGTTGTAATTTGGAAACTATAATATTATTTCACTCAATGTCCTCAGCTCTCAAAGATAGGTGGTATAGAATAATGCTGCAACTGGCAGCAAAGTCTTCTATGGGATGTTATCCAAAGAGACTTTTGGCAATGTAGAGTTTATGAAGTAATTTCAGTCACACTCTTAAGGTTTATGGGAAAGGTTTTTGCCCCCCCTTTAATTTCTGTCCATCTTATTTGTCATGAAATTGCATTGATACATTCAGTGCAAGAATCTTCTAGAGTTTACAAGCTTGTCAGTTCAGGCATTGATAAGAAGGGGGGAAAATGAAATATTGCAGGTATTTAGGGAAGAACATGCATCAGATACAGGATCATGTATTTGCTATTTTTTTAAGGATCATATATTTGCTATTTTTTTAAGGAACTTAATTCCTTTCCAGATGAAAGAAAGCTAAGAAACTGTAGATGAACTGAAAATCAGTAACAAAATTTCTCTGGTTTAAATGGCAAATAGGAAAAAAAGCTTGTTACCAGTTACGAATCCTGGAACAAAGAAACTGCTGCTTTATGTGAGCTAAAATCTCCACTTGAAAAAGTGACTGTCTCTAGCATTACTCAAACACAATTGTTGTCCGTAGAGTGTACAAAAATCTTGATTGGTGGTAAACAGGATGAATTCAAATAGCCTACTTAAGAACATGTAAGTGCTTGTCTTTTCGATACAAGATATTTGCTTCACTGATTCCTCAGGCTGACAAGCTCAATGTCGAACACAAGAGTTCCCAATATTGAGCCTTCTCCATTGGCAAGACGGGTTGGATTGAAAATCGTAGTAAACAGCCTCTGCCTGTCGAAGAACTGCTAAGAATAACAGAATATAAGTGAGAATCAAGATGCGTAAGGCCAAATCGCTCAACGTATTGAAGTTACACAATTCTCTAGGAAGGATCCAGTGTTTCTTTTTATCAATGACAAATGCCTCAGAGTTTGAAATGTTCAGATTTGTGTTTTTTCTTGAACCGAAAGTCTTATGTACGAAAGAGGTGTCTTTATTAGAGTGAAAAATAAGAGTTGAGAATTCTTCCATCCACAAGACATAGCTCAACCAAATGTTACAGGAAAGAGACAGAAGATGAAACACTGATTTGTGGTTATGGTGTAATGATGTCTTGAAAATCTCAGTGTTTTCAATGCAAATCTTGATCCCTAGTAGTTAGACTGATTCGGGATTTCAGAGTCCCCTGGACATGACCGTACTAGACTTTCCTGAACCTATTTTCCCCTATGGATAGCATGTTGTGTTTGAAGAAGTATCTTTTAAAAAATAGACTTTACTGGAGCTTGAAAGTTTCTAGCGACTGTTCTTGGTCCAGGAAGAAACTCATGAAGCTTAGATATGCTGTTTGCGGAACATCAGCCACGCTATTGCGAAAGGGGAAGAATCTTTCCTCTTGTGAGATAATAGGCATCCTCATGGCCCTCTTGCTAAAGAATATAGGACCAGACTGATTTATGAAACTTCAATCTCTTGTGATTCAAAGGTACTGTCTTCAACTATTTCTCGTTACGAGTGGCATTAGCCAAACTCAAGGTCAGACGAAATGAAAGGATAAAATTTGAAGAGTTATGTGGGCATTATTCATCCTTGTTCCAGTAACATTGTATCTTGGCAAACTGCTTCGAGATTTAGAGACCGAGAACACTAAAAGTAGGGCTATAACATTTGGCAAATGACCTATGCCCTGCAAATTGCTTCATATAGAATAACCAGGGAAACAACATACATGGCCATAGTACTGCAGAGAATTATAGATAACCTAAGAGAGGAGAAAGAAAAAGAAAGGTTAAATAAGAAAAACAAACATTGGGAGGTAAAGGTTCTTGAGTGGTATTCTGGTAACCCTGTGAAGGTGGAATGATGACTCTACGAACCCCACCAACTTTCATTGATCTCACGGCTGTTTCAATCCCAGCAATGACCTGCCATGCCATGCCATGCCGGCAAGTAAGTAGTACAAGATTAATCTACCTTTTCACTTGATCTCTAACCAATACTAACTTACCTTCCCAGAACCAAGTGTGAAAACAAAAGGAACAGGTTCACCAGCACTGTCTTTGTGATCATACGTTGAATCAAACCTCCACCCTTGTTTTGCTGCCAGCCTTCCATAGTAATGTATTGCAACCTTCATACATTTGAATGGATGGGCTTAATTAGAGGCATTAATATGATTAACTGAAGTGATAGGAGAGGAGAATACCTGGTCTCCCTCATCGGGGACTGGACCGGAACCAATGCGAAGGTCCAAGGCCTTGACACCACCAGAATTTGGGAGGTCCAAGAAGTCAGTAATTGAAGTAGCAGAAGAAGCAGCAGGACATGAGAAGGCAGGTATAGAAAACAGTGCTGTGGATAAGGAAATGATAGACAATGAGAGAGCCCTTCGTGTTGGTGAAGGAGATGATGGAGAAGTTGAAGAGATCGGAGGTGATGAGGGGAGGTTGTGGGGTACGTGAAGGGATGGGAAGCAGTTCAGCAATACCAAAACCTTATCCATTTTTCGGGGGAGCACGGTCGGATAGTACATAATCATTTTGGGGAAATACATGATCATAATTATGTTGGAAAATAATAATTAGCGACTGGAGGAAATATATGTAATTTGTTTTTAACTATTTGGACTTGGAGAACTAGGTCACGTGTATAGTCCATGATTTTGTGATTTTTGAAAGATCTTGCTATGTTATTAGGAAAAATGATGCATAATATTTTTTAAAATAATTTGTTTTTAGATTTTTTTATTTTTAATATTAGTATATTAAAATCATTAATTTAATATCTTTTAAATAAAATATATTTTTAAAATGTACTTAAAAATAACAGCTATTATACTTTAAATGGGTGAGCACTAAGTATGCATATATAATTTTATTTATAATTTCATCATTATTAAAAATCATAAGGAGGATGAATGCTGTTTACTTTTATTTTAATGGCTCTTAGCTGCTTTTTGATAGAATATATAAATAAAAAAAAGGGGGGAAAGAAAGAAAACTATAGATTTCATCATTATTAAAAATCATAAATGCTGTTTACCTTTATTTTAATGGCTCTTAGCTGCTTTTTGATAAAATATATAAATAAAAAAAAGGGGGGAGGGAAAGAAAAATATACGTTAGATAATTTAATAGGGAGGATAACAACATGTAGCCGTCTTAGCTCAGCTGGTAGAGCGCATGGCTTTTAACCATGTGGTCGTGGGTTCGATTCCCACAGACGGCGTTTCTCCGTGCGTAAACATTTTTGCTCTTTTCTTTTTAATGTGTTGGGGGGAGATAAAAAAGGGGGTTTAAGAGGGTTTTTGACAGTGTTTTTTTTTTTTTTAAATATCATCACATCAAATAATATTAAAAATATTTAAAAAATTATTAATTTAAAAAAATTTAAATTTTTTACTTTGTAAAAATATTTTTAAAATATAAAAATAAACACCTAACCCAAAGTTTCCTTTCTAACCTTTTAGTTATTGGAAGATTAAAATAAAAATCTTGCATGCCATTCTTTTCGTTGGGCATCACAAAAACTATTACCAACTTTAACTCTCGAGTTCACTTTTCTTAACTTATATAAATTCTAATTTTAAAAAATAAATATATTCTCATTTTTCGTATAATAAGATTAAATTGTTATTACATTAACACTACACTTTTATGTTTTGGAATTTTTTTTTATAACATGCTATTGAATTTAAACAACCGCTCCCCCTCCTTCTTAGTGCCGTAGATAATTGTATTTTAGGGAGTTGAAAACATTTTTTGTTTAATATTGTAATGTAAAGTATTTTTTATTTAAAATTATATTAAAATAATTTTTTTATTTTTAATATTAAGAAGCAGAATCTATAAAAAATATTAAAAAAATATTTTCATTAACAATAAATATTAATCTTGTTCAGTATAGAAATTCTTAATTTTGACTCGGAGTTCAATGGGATTATTTTATGTTATTATTTAAATCCAATTATACAAAACCGAGTTTAATAACTATTATTTTAGCAATATTATGTTTTTAAAGAAGCAAACAGTACCACGAGAGCACAAGTACCCGACTTGTCTTGGAGGTGGCCCCCCCCACATTGCCACTATTTTCTTTCTATTTTGATTTTTTAGCTAAGCATAACTGAAGATTTCAAAAGAAGACGAAGAGGAGCATTGCAAGAAAACACTAAGGCAGCGAGAAATGGAGAGCAGTGAAGAAGACGATGATTTCCCTTTTATAGAAAGCATTACTCCTCAGTCCAAGATCGACTCTTTGTATCAATCTCACACTGAGAAGGTTTGTTTTCTTCTTCCATGTTTTTTTTTTTCTTATTTAAGCTAAAATGGTCCAAGTTTTAGTCTGTAAATTTTGAATATAATTGTCTCTCTTTGGTGTCTATTTGAGAAAAGATTTGATTTTTGAATGTGTACTGAGAAGGTTTCTTTTCTTCTTCCATGTGTTTTTTTTTTTCTTTTTTAAGCTAAAATGGTTCGAGTTTTGGTCTGTAAATCTTGAATATACTATTTTCTCTTTGGTGACCATTTGAGAAAAGATTTGATTTTTGAATGTGGGGTTTCCTTATTATGAGCTCTATTTGTGTCAAGGGCTGATTTTGTCATCTGGGTTTCCTTCATACTGTGCAAAAGTGTTTTTATTGGTGTTTTATGCTGGTCTAAGTTGTACTAAGTTGTTTTAATTCAAAATCCTTAATCCATTGAAATACAGTTTTAGTAATTGTAATGTTTAGATGTATTAGTAATATCTTACCCTTTATTGGGCTCACAATAAATCTAGATTATGATAGGTTGGAGCTTCTTGTGTTGATCTTGGGCATTCAGAATGGTTTTCTTTCATGTCATCCTTTTGCGTTGATTTTAAGAATGTTACTGTGTTAAGATAGTTCCATGATTTTTTCAGTAACTTAAATAAATTTGTGACTGCAGGGAATCAGAAAAGTTTGTTGCGAACTCATTGATTTGAAGGATGCAGTGGAAAATCTATGTGGCAATATGGAAACAAAGTACTTAGCTTTCTTGAGGTAATAAATTCCATGTGTTATTACTTGATAATGAGTCAAAATGAAATGTACCATGTGTTATGTTTGATCTTAGAAAGCTAGCCAGGATGATTTTCTATTCTGAGACTTAGAGTTGGATTGCCATATCAAGCTCTTCAAGGAAATGATTGCGTGCCATTTAGAGAAATCTGTTCTCTTGTACTTTCTGCAGGATATTGCTTCCTCCTCGCCTAGATTTTAAGCACTTCGTCCATTTAAGTTTTGTTCTGAATTCCAGAAGAATTTGGGCTTGCAGTTAATAATTTGGATTGCTTGTACTGAAATACTAGAACTTGCATATTTGTTTTGCCTCTTCCTTACTTGAGTGGTCATCCAAACACTTGTAGCCTGGATAGGTGACCTTCTGCATGGACTATCTTTACAAGCACAAGCCTATCCAAATCTTTAGCAATACATGGGAGTGTTTACAATGGATAATATCTCCTTTTAACAATCATAATCAATAATGTCTGGATATTCTTCTGAACATTTCCTTGCATGCCTTGCTTATTGTCAATTTAGTTCTGCTTCATAGTTTCCTGCTGTAAATTACCTTAAATCCCTAATCTCGTTTCCTAAATGTTTTATGATATTTTTAGAATGTCTGAAGAAGTAGTGGAAATGGAGCATGAGTTGGTGGAATTGAGAAAGCATATTTCTGCACAAGGGATTCTTGTGCAGGATTTGATGACTGGGGTTTGCCGTGAACTGGAAGAGTACAACTCTGCTAATGGTGACATTGGTGATTCTCAGCAAGACCTTCAAGTTGATGAACTTCAAAGTTCCTTGCCAAGTGACACAGATATTCGGAAAGAAATATTCTTGGAGAACATTGATGTTCTCTTGGCTGAACATAAAGTGGAAGAAGCAATCGAAGCTTTGGAAGCTGAAGAGAAATACTGTCCGGAGCTGAAAGGTCCTGGAGATACCTCATCCATGGAAGCATCATATAGATCAGTGTTTTTGAAGAGAAAGTCAATGCTTGAGGATCAACTGATTGGGATTACTGAACAGCCTTTGGTTGGCATTCTGGAACTAAAGAAAGCTTTATCTGCATTGATCAAGCTTGGGAAAGGTCCTTTGGCGCATCAACTACTGCTAAAATCATATGGGTCCCGCCTCCAAAAGAGTATTGAGGTTTTCCTTCCTTCATGTTCTGTGTATCCCAAAACATTTCCTGCTACACTATCCAGGCTTATGTTTTCAATAATTTCGGCGACAACAAAAGAATCTGGTTCAATATTTGGTGATAATCCTGTATATACCAATAGGCTCGTTCAGTGGGCAGAGCGGGAAATTGAATACTTTGTACGGTTGGTTAAGAATAATCTCGTTCAGTGGGCAGAGTGGGAAATCGAATACTTTGTACGGTTGGTTAAGAATAATGCACCCTCTTCTGAGACAGTTTTTGCTTTGGGTGCAGCTCGCAATTGTGTTCAGGCTAGTCTTACATACTGCTCAATGCTGGAATCACAAGGTCTGAAACTTTCGAAGTTGCTTTTGGTCCTATTACGACCATACATTGAAGAAGTGTTAGAGTTTAATTTTAGACGGGCCAGAAGGGAAGTTCTGGATGTGGCAGAAATGGATGAGAGCTCACTTTTGTCACCTCATTCTATGTCTCCATTATCTGCATTTGCAACTTCATCAGACAGTGTGCTTGTTGATAGTGGAATGAAATTCATGGACATCGTTGAGGTAAGTTGGTTCTCTTCTGTTATTGTGAATGAAAAATCCCATACCTTTATACTCAAATCAGCATAAGCAATGTGTTCATTTATAATGCCTTGCAAGGAAACAATCACTTTTGACTCAGCAATTGCACTGCATAACTAATTTGATTATTCTTGGCCACTTGATTTTACACAGCTACTTCAAGGTTCATACAAGCATCTATAGACCTTGTGTTGTAGTGCTTGTGAATATGTCTGCACACATAAATATGCTTTGAGAATGTATGTATGACACACTCTTGGTTCACAATGTTTCCAGTTTGAAGTTTTCTTATTGATCTGCTAGTCTACTACTTTATGATGATCCAATGATCATTTCATAGAATTGTTTGGTTCAAATAATTTTTACAGGATATATTGGCACAGCTTACGCCCATGGCTGTCTTGCATTTTGGAGCAAATGTATTGACAAGAATTTCACAGTTGTTTGATAAATACATGGATATGCTATTTAAGTCCCTACCAGGCCCCTCTGATGATGACAATCTCACAGAGCTGAAGGAGGTTATACAATTCAGAGCTGAAACTGATTCAGAGCAGCTTGCACTTTTGGGATTAGCATTTACTATTCTGGATGAACTTCTACCACTTGCTGTAATGAAAGTTTGGAGTCAAAAAAATGAAAGCAAGGATTTGGAAAGTGAAAGTACTGTGCCTAATGCAAGCATTACTGCAGAACTGAAGGAATGGAAGCGCAACCTTCAGCATTCTTTTGACAAGCTTAGAGATCACTTCTGTCGGCAATATGTTTTGAGCTTCATCTATTCTAGAGAAGGAAAAACACGATTAAACGCACTAATTTATTTAAGTGGGGAAGGGGAGGATTTGTACTGGGGCTCTGATCCTCTTCCATCATTGCCATTTCAGGTCATCCTTCTTCTCCTGGGTTATCTTAATTTCTCGTGATCCTTGTAACTTTAGGCCTCTTCACGAATCCGATTCCTGTGTCATTGTGATTACTGACTTTTACACTATCACCATTTCTTTTCCTTTGAACTGTTTCCATTTCTTTTCTAAAGGTAGCTTTTAAATATTGAATATCAACCTGTCATTTCCACTGCTGAACTTATTCCCATTCCAAGATATTGGATTGAATCGATAATGATATACTCATTAGATCTCAGATCTTGTGTTGAATTTCTCATTTAATAAGCACACCTAATATTTGTATCTTGAAGAAAAATCAAATCTCCATACTCTTTAGCACTCTATGCGAGTTTTTTTAGTGCTTTGTGATCTATTGTTTTTAACTTCTTGAGTAGTATCAAATTGTGTGAATGCTTTGATCTGACTCTATTTTACATGCAATTCAACTTAAAACATGCTCTCGAGAAATCCATAACCAGGCCAAGGATCTTGAATCTGACCCCCTTCTCTCACTCGAGCCACCAAGTAGAAACTGGGCTTAATATGCATTGTTGCACCAGTGTATATTTGGTACTGAAGATATGTTTTACTGCAGGCCTTATTTGCAAAGCTTCAGCAATTAGCAATTGTGGCTGGAGACGTGTTGCTTGGGAGAGAGAAAATACAGAAAAATTTGCTTGCTAGGCTAACAGAGACTGTTGTGATGTGGATGTCTGAGGAGCAGGAATTCTGGGATGTATTTGAGGATGAATCAGTTCCACTCAAACCACTTGGCTTGCAGCAGGTATTTTGTTATTCCCTCCGAGAGGATTCTGGGGTGTGGTGTTTCTGTCTTTTTCCTATGTGTTTTCGGATGCAGTTTTTTGCTTTGTTTGAGGAATTAAAATTGTTTTGTGTTGGTCATAATGCTACCTGCTCTTTCCCAGTTATTAGAAAATTATTTTCAGCAAAGGATGATCTTTCTTCTTTCTCCTCGACCCAAGTTTGTCCTTTGTTAAATAACTTCTATAAGGAATACTCTTCCTTCTATATCACAAGTTAAGAGTGCAGGATTGATTGAGTATTGTGAAGTCTGGAAATTGAAAAGTTGATTAATTGAAATTTAACCAATGAGTCAGTGACTTGGTCCATCAACTGGGTTGATTTGATCTCCTTGTTAACTGCTCTCCATCTACTCTGTATTCTAAGCTACTTGAATTTGTTTTTGCAGTTAATACTTGACATGCATTTCACTGTTGAAATTGCTTGTTTTGCTGGTTACCCATCTCGACATGTGCAACAGATTGCATCAGCTATAATTACTCGAGCAATCAGGACCTTCTCAGCTAGAGGCATAGATCCACAAAGGTACTTGTAGTTCATTTCCACTGGACACTGCTATTCTTACTGGCAACTGATTTTTCCAACTTTTTTCTGCACAGTGCACTTCCTGAGGATGAATGGTTCGTTGAAACTGCAAAGACAGCCATCAATAAACTTCTGTTAGGAACATCTGGGTCAGACGCATCTGAGATTGATGAGGACCATGTTATCCTGCACAATGAAATGGTCTCAGATTCCGATGACACTGCTTCTTCCCTTTCATCAATAGAATCATTTGAATCTTTTGCTTCTGCAAGCATGGGTGAACTAGATAGTCCAGTTTATTTCACTGGTTCTGAGGGCTGAAGTTTTTTCCTGTGATAGTGATCTCTGCTCAAGATTTTGAATGTAAAGATTCAAATTGTGAAGCTTAGGACCGTGCCTTGTCATCAGAAGTAATGCTCACAAATGTTGTAGGAAAGTATGTTGTTGTAGTATCTAGTAATATTAGCCGATAAATGCAATTGCAGAGCTGTTATATAAAGATCAACGTTTCATGCTGACCAACATTGTAGACTTTGTAGTTGCTAATGCAATGGAAGCAGATGTCTCTTGTCAAGTTGGTTAATTTATGCAATTTGGAAGGCAGATTTTTACTCGGTCCTTAAAGCTGCTGCTGCTATGGAATTGAAGTATTTAACCAGTGAAGATTTTGAGCTTCTGAAATGTTTCGTTTCTTTTCCCTCTATTTACTCCTCTAGATTCCGACATGAAGCATCAATTCACGTAATTGAACTCATTAGTATCTGCCATCGCCATTGTTTTTCTTCTAGACAATTATAGAAGTGTCATTCGTTAATGAAAGCAAAATTATTTAATTTCATTGAGTTCATTTACTAATTCAAATCAGCAAAGACTCTTTTTAGAAATGGAGTAGCATGTTCATGATTATCACTTCAACATCCGGTGTGCATATCAAGGTTTTTTAAGGGTTGCGAATTGTGATGATCTCTTATAGAATTTTTTTTTTATATCAAAACAAGATTGTTTTGATGCTTTTTTTTTTAATTATTTTAGAATTAATTTATATTTACCCTCTCAATACATCCATGATGGATGTATTGGCTCTTTTAGTCCTGATTTCATTGTATTTCAGGTTTTAAAAATATATTTTTAACAGGTTTTAAAATTATTTTTAGGAGTATTTAAAAGTGCGATAGTAATTATTTTTTAAAATTTTTTTATTTAAAAATATATTAAAATAATTTTTTAGTTATTAAAAATAATTTTTGATATCAATAAATTAAAATAATTTATAAATATAAAAAATTAATTTTAAACGTTTTTTTTTTTAATTTTTATCCCAACAACATTTGGAACACAAGAAAGAACTTATAATGCACATACTTATAGTTTAATAAATTAATAATAGCTTATGATCCCCATCAGAAAGAAATCCATTGACTTGGTGTCCTCTTGGGCAGATGACAAGTCGCACGTACATCCCTCTAGAATCTAAAGTTCTAAGCCAAGCCAGCCTTGTCTGTCTTTATCTATTAGCCTTCTGTTTAGGGCTCTGTCTTCCATTTTCGGAGGAGAAAAAGCGCGGGAATACAGAAACACAGAGAGTGGAAGAATTCAAGGGCAAACCAGAAATCCAAATCAAGAAAACAATCAGCAAAAATGGGTTTGGATGGCAATTCAAAAGCAGGAATAACAGGAACTATAAATCAAAAGAAATCAGAGACAGAAGTCCCGAATTTAACAGGCAAAGTCCACTTACTACCTTGCTGCATCAAATATGATGGCCCTTCTGCTGTTTCTCACTACTTCAAACCCAAACTCACCGGTAAGTAAGTTCAGCTTTTTTTCCCTGTTTGCCCATTTGGCCTCCCTCTGTTTATGTACTCTTTCTTATAATTCTATGTGTTTTGGTGCTTCTGTAGGTGTAGAAGTGGAAGAGATGAAAGTTGAGGAAGCTCATTTTAGAGGCAGGAAGTTACAGGGTGCCACAATTGATATTCCAAAGGGGTATTCTGGTAAGCATGTTATATTGTAACGCCGGATTTTTTTTTTAATAATTTTTATAATCCAATATGGGGAAAAAATGATTTCTTGCTTACATAATGTGGGAAATAATTTGAGTCGGTTTGATTCTTGTTTTTTTTCTTAGTCATTGCTTTTGTGTGGGTGTTTCCAATGTTTTTTTTGATTGTGTGAAATGGTGTAAAATGGTTTCTTTGGACTTGGAGGGTTTTTGGCCCTCCTTTTGGCTGCAGCAGTTAAACTGATAGGTTAAAATTTTGAATTCGGTGGTTCTGTGACAAAGCCCTCCTCAAAGGGGTAGTATTTCTTCTCGCATTTGTGGATCATATGATTAATTGAGAATTTGGCAATGTTGTGATGTTGGTTCAAATTAATATTTTATTTGCTTTTGCATGTTTAATTGGGATAGCGTGTTTTGTGGGTTATTGTAGCAATTGGAGCTGGAATGTGAAAGTTATTTATACAGATACCATTGCTTTTACCTGGTAGTACTAATTATAGATTGGAGTGGAGAGTGGTTAAAAAACTCTGATAAGAACTACGACCTCATTCAAAGACTGAAACATAGAAAAGAACACCATAATCTCTTCACATGTTAACACGCAAACACACATGCACACCCAAATTTTGAATTTTATGTTAGAAACAACTACTTTGGAGGCTAAATTGTATCTCCTCACAATAGTTTTTAAATCAGTCAAGAGGATGGTTCTGGCATGTTCGTCTCATTATCGATAGACCTGAAACAAGATGGTTTTTGAGATTTTGTTTGCATACTTTTGATTTCACAGATGTGAAGAAACCAAACTAGTTTAGGATTGAGGCTTGGTTGTTCTTTTATACCTTCAATTTCGTAAGAATGGTTTGGTTTCCTGATGCGAATGAGTTTATGAAATATTGCAGAACAAGTTCAAGCTGGTACTTTTTTTCATATTGTTGTCTGCAGGCTTTGTCATAGGAAAGAAGAGTCCGGGCAAGAGAAAAGCTTCTGACATGTCTGAAAAAAACTCAAACACTTGGGAGATAACTGCAAAATTTGAGAACATAACATATTGGAATCACGACAGCCTGCCTTCAAAAGTTGATGCTTTTGTGCGTTCCCTCCACTGGTTATCTGTGGCAGAGGCAGTAAGTTTCCTTTCAATGCCCTTTGTCATGTAGAAAGTTGATACACTGACAACTTTCTCCTTTTCTTTGAGCATTTTGATCAGAGGGCACATGTACGAACTAAATTGTCACTTGAACCCAAATAATTGTTTTGTTTTTTGGGCTCAAAATCTCGAGAATGGAAAAGTAAACTCTGAAGAGATGTGTGAGTGAACAGCTTATGTGTATGGCTATTGATTGACTAAACAGAAATGAGCTATTAATCCCAAAGTCTTACATCTTTCTTACTCAGTCCATTTGGGAAATAGACACTGGCAAGGTGTTGATTATCCAAAAGTGTTTTCTTGAAAAACTTAAATCAGATTTTTATTGGAACACAGAATCCATTGCTTAGGATTTGACCAACATCTTAGGTTACTGAACTGATTATCCTTTTTGTTTGAGTAAAAAAAATATTAGACCTTTGACCTTTAGTTGTCCTGAGAAATTGATTATGATTGCAGCTGCTCGGGCTTGTAAAGAGCTATTACTCTCAAAGTCTTCATTTTTCTTGCTGTTAGTCTAGAAGGAAATGAACACTGGCCAGTTACTGCATTCTTTTTTGTGGAGAAGTGTTGCCTTGAAATATTCAAAACTAGATTCTCTTATCTTTGTTGGAGCCATTTCTAATTTCCTTGCAGCAGTACTTGCCTAGGAAACACAGAAAATCATTGATTAGGATTTCACCAGTATTTAAATTTTGGTGAACTCTTGACCTTTTTATGGACAGAATATTGATCAAGTAACATTTATTATGCATCTTCCGTGAGAATTTTGGTTTATAATTGCAGCTGCACAAGCCAGCAGCAGCTGAAGATTTGGCCTATGCATCTATTGCTCTGGAGAAGAAGTGATGAAGAAACGAGAAGGGCATCTTCTGAATTTTGCTACTACCCAAGTGTGCTTCCCATGCTAAACCAACTGTTTTGTCTTCTGAATTATTTTACTGAATGGGAAAATTACGTTTAACATCATGTAATTTGGTTGTTTCGAATTGTTATAACCGCTACACTTTACATTTTGGATCAACAAAATTTTTCAAAAATCAACCAAATGACGTATCAATCTTCTATCTTCAAGTTATGAAAATCTTCCTCTTTGCAAATTCCGAAGACCTTAAATTGAAATATTAGGTGCTGTTAGTTGTTGTCTTCTATAAGTATTTTTAAATTAATATATTTTTAGTGTGTTTAAATTATTTTGGTGTATTGATATAAAAAATAATTTTTTAAAAATAAAATATATTATTTTAATATATTTTTTAATAAAAAACAATTTAAAAAACAAAACTTGTAGTTTCTTGCCACTGTTTTCCTCGAAATCAGGACCCCATGAATGGTGTTTTAGGTAATTAGAAATTTGCCTTTTTTTATCCTTACATTTTTTTTTTGATTTACGTGGGGTGTTCAGGCCAGCTTACGCGCACCACGACTAATCCCCACAACCCACTGAACATCTTGCAAGCCCAGTGAGCAGGTAAGGCACCGCGGGGGTGACAGGCATGCATGGTAAGGCTCGAACCCAGGTGCGGAGGAAGAAGGACAAGCCCCGCCCACCGCTGGGCTAGAACCTCGCGTGCAAACGCTGTTGGTGGCTCAACCTTGTGCTCTGCACACCTGAGTTATTATTAGACTTCTTAGGACATAATTTAGGGCAAGTGTCAAATGTTCAAGCTTCTGCAACTTTATGATTGACATTGCCGCAATTCTCAAGACGCTAACTTCTCATTAATCTATTGCCTTGCTGTGCCTAATCGACATCTTTGTCAATCGTTGGGAAAAGGCAAAAGACGCATCCCTTGAATTCATAAAACCATATCATTCTAGTTGAAGTAGATTCAATCTAGAAGATCAAGAAAGGTAACTATCAGTTGTTATTGTCCAACCATTCAGCCACCGGCCACCAACTACCAGTTATTAGTTATTTTCATACCGTCGGCCACAATCGCCTTCATACTTGAAATTTAAATTTTCTTGTTTTGAATTCGTGTATAAATAGATAGTTAAACTTATGCAATTATGTGTGGAGAGATTTGAGAGAAACACTATAGAGAAAGAGAGAAAGAAAGGGTGTGTATTGTAAGCTTTTGTTCTTGAAATAAAGAGTGTGTTTTATCTCCTCCGAGTGTTTCAAAGCCACCACAAGTGGTTTCTCCCACCAATAATCGGTATTAGAGCCCCGTTTGTCAGAAAACAGAGGTATTTTGGGATATATCTGAATTTTCAAAGTTGTCAAAAACAAGTTTTGATCATTCTAAAGTGTAGAGCTCATCAATACGAACTCAACGACGCAAAAATCAGATTAATCGGAGCACGGGGTGGCCCACACTCTCCGTCTGAAGTTTCAGTACTATAGCCTACGCGCCTTGAGGAAGAAGACGACTGAGCCACACGTGCGCCATATTTAAGCCGCGCCGAGCCACCTAAGCCGAGCCGCCAAGCCAAGCCTTAAGTCGAGTCGCGAGCCAAGCCACGAGATATATTCCGAAGCCGAGCCGAGCTCCAAACCATATTCCGAAGCCAAGCCAAGCTCCGAGCCATATTCTAAAGCCAAGCCAAAAAGAATATTCCTTGGAATATTCTCGATTCAACCCAGCAAACCACCCAAATTGGTTTTTGGACCGGTTCACCCTATTTTTGACCCATTTTCTACAAAGTCAGACCGATTCCCTACTATTTGGACTCTTCCGGATCCATCTATGGTGTTAGTTTTGCCAAATTCAACTCCCAAAAGGTTATATAGTCATTTAAAGAGTAAAATAACTACAAAAAATGCACAAACACTCATCCCAAAGCTAACCAAAGACAACTATAATAGTTGGTGCATCAAATTGAAGGCATTCCTTGGTTCACAAGAGTGTATAGACATTGTGCAATATGGTTATGATGAACCAGAGTCCAAAGAATCAGAAGATGCTTTACCAGAGGTACAGAAGCAAGTCCTCAAAGCCAATAGAAAGAAAGACAACAAAGCAAAGACCATCATTTATCAAGGTCTTGATGAAGCGACATTTGAAATCATTGCTTCCGCAGAAACATCAAAAGAAATATGAGAGGCTCTCCAATAAAAATACAAAGATGCTGACAGAATAAAGAAAATTCGTCTCCAATCTTTGTGAGGTAAATTTGAATTGTTACAAATGAAGTCCTCATAATCCATTTCTGATTATCACACAAGAATTATGGTGATAGTCAATCAGATGAGAAGAAATTGAGAAACCCTTTCAGATGTTTGAATAATTGAGAAAATTTTGAGATTCCTGGATCCAAAATTTGATTTTGTTGTTGTCGCTATTGAAGAGTCCAAAGAAGTGGACAAGTTAACAGTGGATGAACTTATGAGTTCTTTGCAAGCTTATGAGCAGAAGATAGTAAAAAGAAATGGAGATAAGGCAATTGAGCATGCCTTACAAGCAAAGTTGTCTCTTAAAGACAGATATGAGCAAGGGGAGGCTTCAACAAATGGATACACCACTTGAGGAAGAAGTGAACAAACACGAGGAGGATTTCAGCGATTTCAAGGCAGAAGTTCTTGGAATACAGGTTTTAGAGAAAGAGGTGGAAGAAACACCAGAGGAGGTCGAGGACAACAAGCATTCACTCCTAAAGGAAGAGGAGGCGGTTACAATAACCGTGACAAGAAGAATATTCAGTGTTATAATTGCAATCAATTTAGGCACTATAACACTAAATGTCAAAAGAAAGCTCCACTGGAGATACGTGAGCAAGTCAACTATGCAGAAGAGGATGTCAACAATAGAGAAGCAGCTGCATTATTTGTCCAACAAGGACTTGACAAGAATCAAGAGAATATTTGGTATCTTGATTCTGGAGCCAGCAATCACATGTGTGGCCAACGAGATTTATTTAGTGATCTAGATGAGACCATACAAGGTTTTTTCACCTTTAGAGATACGTCAAAAGTTCCATTCAAAGGTAAAGGCAACATCCTAATCAAGTTGAAGAATGGCGATCATAGCTACATCGCCGATGTCTACTATGTCCCAGCCATAAAGTAGAACTTGGTGAGCATAGGTCAACTTTTGGAGAGAGGCTATACACTTTACATGAAGAATTGTCATCTGACAATAACAAACTAAAATGGGAGATTAATTACCTATATGAAAATGTCTAAGAATAGGATGTTTCCTTTAAACATGCAATATGATGCAGCAAAGTGTTTGAGTGCCATCACCAACAATGAAGAATGACTTTGGCACCTGAGGCTTGGACATTTGAATTTCACAAGTTTGAAGATGCTAGCAAGTAAGAAGATGGTCAAAGGTATGCCCTACATTGATCAGCAAACATCACAGATCCAGTTTTGCCAAAGAAGTTAACTGGAAAGTAAAGAAGCCACTAAAGTTAGTGCACACAGATGTGTGTGGTCCTATAAAGCCTATGTCTAATGGACAAAATAGGTACTTCCTCACTTTCATTGATAATTTTAGTAGAAAGACATGGGTATATTTTTTGAAGAGGAAGTCAGAAGTGTTCAATTGTTTTAAAGATTTTAAAGAAATTGTTGAGAAGCAAAGTGGTTATAAGATCAGAACCGTGAGATCTGATTAAGGTGGAGAATATACAGCAAATGACTTTTAAGCCTTTTGTACACAACAAGACATCAGACAACACCAGCTTATACATCATAACTGAATGGTGTAGCTGAGAGGAAGAATCGAACAATTCTTGATATGGCAAGAAGTTTACTCAAAGCAAAGAAACTGCCCAAGCAATATTGGGCTGAAGCTGTATCATGTGCAGTGTATTTACTAAATCGCTGCCCAACCAGAAGTTTGCAAGCTGTTACTCCACAAGAAGCATGGAGTGGTCACAAACCAAGTGTTACTCATCTTCGAGTTTTTGTTTGTGTGGCATATACAAAGATCCCAGATGTAAGAAGGACCAAACTCGATGATAAAAGTGAGAAATGCATCTTTGTCGGATACGGTGAAAGAAGGATGGGATACAAGCTGTATAATCCCATCACCAAGAAGGTAATTATAAGTAGAGATGTTATCTTTGAAGAAGATAAAACTTGGCAATGGAATGATGACCAAGAAGCAGTTAAATGGATCAACACTGATTTGATCCTTGAAGATGAAGAAGTACCAATAGTACTTGTAGAAGGTCCGATAGTACCAGAAGATGAGCCACAAAGTCCGGTACACAGATTTCCTATATTCAACAGGAGAAACACATCAAAATCATCATCAACACCATCATCATCAGAACCATCATCAACATCCTCATCAGAAGGACCAAGAAGAATGAGAAATCTAGAAGAGCTGTATGATGCCACTCAAGTCATGGAAGATACAACTCTATTTTGTTTTTTTGCAAATAGTGACCTACTTAGCTTCAATGAAGCTATCACAGAAGAAAAGTGGATAAAAGCAATGAATGAAGAAATACATGCCATTGAGAAGAATGATACGTGGAAGCTGACTTATCTACCAGAAAACAAGAAAGCAATAGGTGTCAAATGGGTCTACAAGACAAAGAAGAATGCAAAAGGAGAAGTGCAAAGATACAAAGCAAGATTAATGGCGAAAGGCTACAAACAGAGAGAAGACATTGACTATGGAGAAGTGTTTGCTCTAATAGCCCGGCTAAAGATAATCAGACTGATGATCTCACTAGCAGCACAACATAGATGGAAGATCTATCAACTCGATGTGAAATCAACATTTTTGAATGACTTTTTAGAAGAAGAGATCTATGTTGAACAACCACTTGGATATATTGATGTTGAAAATGAAGGCAAAGTATACAAGTTGAAGAAAGCCCTCTACGGTTTGAAGCAAGCTCCTCGTGTTCGAAATACCAGAATTGACAGGTATTTTCAAGATAATGGATTTGAAAAATGTCCATATGAACATGCAATTTATTTGAAGAAAGAAGCAGATGATAACATATTATTTGTGTGCCTATATGTTGATGACTTAATCTTCACCGACAACAATCCTACTATGTTCGAAGACTTCGCTACATCAAAGGCACAATAAATGAAGGTATGTTTTATACCTCAAGTACAAATTTCATTCTTACTGGCTACTCGGGATAGTGATTGGGGTAGAGATTTAGATGAAAGAAAAAGTACAACAGGGTTTGTATTTTTCATGGGAGATACATCTTTCACATGGTCATCCAAGAAGCAATCGATTGTCACGTTATCAAGCTGTGAAGCTGAGTATGTTGCTCAACTATATGCCATTTAATATGGTTGAAGAATTTACTGAAGTTTTTGGGATTTCCTTAAGAAAATCCTACATAGATTTATATCGATAATCGATCAGCGATTGCATTGGCAAAGAACCCGGAGTATCATGAAAGAAGTAAACATATTGATACACGTCATCACTTCATCCGAGAGCATGTAAAGAACAAAGAAGTCGAGTTGATATCTTGCAAGACAGATGATCAAGTTGCAGATATCTTTACCAAGCCATTGAAGAGAGAAGTATTTATCAGATTGAAATTCATATTTGGAATAACATCCCTCGATTGAGTTTAAGGGGGATATTTGTTGAAGTAAACTCAATTTAGAAGGTCAAGGAAGGCAACCACCAGCTGTCACCGCCCAATCGTCTAGCCACCGACCGCCAACTGCTTTCACACCGTCGGCCACAACCGCCTTCACACTTGAAGGTTAAATTTTCTTGTTTTGAATTCGTGTATATATAGGCAGTTAAACTTATGCAATTATGTGTGGAGAGATTTGAGAGAAACACTAGAGAGAAAGAGAGGGTGTGTATTGTAAGCTTTTGTTTATGTTATTATAAGCTTTTGTTCTTGAAATAAAGAGTGTGTTTTATCCCTTTCGAGTGTTTCAAAGCCACCACAAGTGGTTTCTCCCACCAACAATTCTGTGGCTCTTCACAACTATGCTCTCACCGATGCAACTTGTTAGAGCAACAATCGATGAAGTCAGGCTTAGACAGCGTAAAGAACAGAAAGCTGCAGATTTCTCAACCTATACCTGCTCGAAATTCAACAGACTATGTGAGTGCTTCAATTTGAGGTCACGCTGATAAATGAGGTTCTAGATCAGGCTAAGATAGAATCAGGATGGCTAGAATTGGAAGAAAACTTTCAAATCTGACTTCAAAAAATGGACTATAGATTTGGTGTTTTGCATGTTCTTCTCATCATTTGAATTGCGATTGTGGGTTTATGGTTGGAGTTGATTGTGTGTGGAATGAAGATTGGGTTCTTCTTCTTTGCAGGTTCTAAAAACCCTAAATTGATCAAAACCTATGTCTCTTCTTCATATCCTAAAACCCTAGAAGAAGCAAAGCCAGCCCGCCTTTGATGATCCACCGTCAAAAGAAGCAATGGAATCATTAACTTCAACAAAGTCCCTTGAAGAAACATACCAAACAAACACATCCTTGACTGAAAATCAAGAGGAAGAAAAGGAGGGGTGGTGGCACTTTAATCATTAAATAAATTATAATTTATAATCATTATTTTTATTTTTTATTTTTTATAGAAAAGATGTTAAGTGTGTATGTAAAGTTTAAGTTGTACTTAATTTTTGAATAAAACAAAATAAAATTTTATAAAGTTTGATTATACAAAAAAATAATCTAATCAAGAGCTCCTTTTTATCATTTAAAAAATATTTTTTTTCTAACTCATACATGGTTATTCCTCGTGTATGGAACTTGTATAGACCTATCACTTCTTTTTTCTTACTTCTTACATTTAATTATTAAGTGATTATTTTAATTATTTTTTCTTCAAAAACTCGAGATAAATTATTTGCAATATGTTTTTAGTTTTTAGATTAAAATATATTTAGCTTATGGAAACGTAATTGCAAGGCAAAATTCCCTTTTTCCCTTCATAATTCAATTTTCTCCTGGTGGCAATGTGAGCCTATGATCATAGAATAAGTATTGTTTTTTTTTTTTTTTTTTAAATAGAATGAATATTGTTATCTCTTAGCAAAATGGATCAATTCCTTTCTTGACCATAGATATATGGACCCCCGATGAGATACCAAAATATTCTAATACTATTCTTCGTGATAAAGTCGACTACATTTTACACGATTCCTTCGATTCAAAGTTTAATCGAATCTGTCTTTTCCCTTTTGTGGTTGAGATTGTTTCAATGTCCTTGTGTTGGCAGGGAAACATTGATGAAGTGATGAAGATTCTTTCCATTTCCCTGGATATAAAGGCTTCATAAGGATTCATGGCATACTCTCAGAACCGATATTAGTACATAGATTTCTTTATTTGCTCTCAAGATGTCAGAGGCAGCTGATCCTGGAGAAGTGGAATATGACGAGGTTGGATATGCTATTACAAGTAACTCTATTTCTTAAGTAGTTTTTGTTTGCTGCAGTCTCCCTTGGATTAAACATTTCTATAAACAAACTTGGGATTTAGGTCATTTCATTCCACTTTGATTGTCCTTGATTATTGTTAAAATGAAAATGCATGCAAGACTATTACTGAAGACTGAAAATGATGGTGTTATTGATGGGCTAGAATGGTTTTTATGTTTACAGGATACGGGCAGGTGGAGGTTTAAGCCAAGGGGATTGCACATCACTTGGAGTAGTGACAAAAGTTATTGGACGATGCCTGATAAAGGGTACTGATAATTTTCCCTTTAATCAATTTCAGTGCTGTCTTTTTTTGAGAAAGAAATAAAATTACAATTCTTAAGAACTATTTAATAATCAATGATATGGAGAAAAGTATCACAGAACTGGAATTTTTTGACTTAGAGCACATTTGATGCACACGTCCTACACAAATTACAGGACGGATGACCCTGCAGGGTTGCTAAAGGTATGCTGGCTTGAAATAAACGGCTCAACCCCAAAACCCTTATCGAAAGGGGAGAGGTATGCACTGAGGTTCAAAATATCTATGACAGAAGACAAATTTGGTTGGCAAACAACTCCTGCTTTCATGATGGCTAAGGTAGGGAAGAAAGGAATTGCCAAATGGACAAGAATCAATCTGACAGATGTGCAGGCAGATCACGAAATTAAAGTTCCTTTAGGCAAGCTTCGGTTTGAAGTTCCGGAAAATGCTCAAGATACCACACTCTACTTCGGATTCTATGAATTGTGGTCTGGAGGATGGAAGGGAGGTTTACGCATTCATGAGGCTGTAGTTGAAAAAATGCCAGATGTAGGTTCAGTTCAAATTAATCATTCTTGTATCATCGTAGAGGCCACATGTATTTGGAAAGATTTTTTTTTTGGTGAAATATTCTTATGAATCCAAGAAAAAAAATCTGTAACATCATAATAAAATCCCGCGATTGAATCTGCAAGATTCTATAGTCCATGGTTCTCCAGATTTGTCCTTTGATTTTGCTCTCCAGCACTCCTGGATCTGCAAAATTAGTAATTTATAGTTTGTCTTTATTACTGGTGGGAAAATTACATTTAACATCATGCAGCTTGGTCGGAATTGTTATTACCGTTATAGTTTGAAAAATTGCACTTTACATCTTAAATCAACAAAAAATTTCAAAAATCAACCAAATGACAGATCAATCTTCTCTCTTCAAGTTATGAAAACCTTCCTCTTTGCAAATTCTCAAGACCTTAAATTCAAACATTAAGGCTGGTTAGAGCTTTGCAGTTTCTTGCCACTGTTTCCCACGAAATCAGGACCCCAATGAATGGTGTTTTAGGTAATTAGAAAATTGCCTCTTTTTTATCCTTACATTTGCTAACGCTGTTGGTTGCTCAACCTTGTGCTCTGCACTACTCTGAGTTATTAGACTTCTTAGGACATGATTTAGGGCAAGTGTCAAATGTTCAAGCTTCTGCAACTTTATGATTGACACTGCCACTATTCTCAATACGCGTACTTCTCTTGTCAATCGTTGGGAAAAGGTAAAAGACGCCTCCCTTGAATTCATAAAACCATATCATTCTATGGCTCTTCACAACCGTGCTCTCACCAATGCAACTTGTTAGAGCTACAATTGATAAAGTCAAGCTCAGACAGCGTAAAGAACAGAAAACTGCAGATTTCTCGACCCATACCTGCTCGAAATTCAACAGACTATGTGAGTGCTTCAATTTGAGGTCACGCTGATAAATGAGGGTCTAGATCAGGCTAAGATAGAATCAGGATGGCTAGAATTGGAAGAAAACTTTCAAATCTGACTTCAAAAAATGGACTACAGATTTGGTGTTTTGGATGTTCTCATCGTTTGAATTGCGATTGTGGGTTTATGGTTGGAGTTGATGGCTGGTGAGGGATCAAAGGGAAGCGTAGCGATTGTGTGTGGAATGAAGATTGGGTTCCTCTTCTCTGCAAATTCTTTAAACCCTCAATTGATCAAAACCTATGTCTCTTCTTCATATCCTAAAACCCTAGAAGGAGCAAAACCCACCTTTGATGATCCAACATCAAAAGAAGCAATGGAATCATTAACTTCAACAAAGTCCCTTGAAGAAACTTACCAAACAAACACACCCTTTACTGAAAATCAAGAGACTGAAAATCAAGAGGAAGAAGAAGAGGGGTGGGGCTCTTTAGTCATTAAATAAATTATAATTTATAATCAGCATTTTTATTTTTTATTTTTTCTTTGAGAAGATGTTAAGCGTGCATATAAAGTTTAAATTGTACTTAATTTTTGAATAAAACAAAATCAAATTTTATAAAGTGTGATTATACAAAAAAATAATCTGATCAAGGTTCCTTTTTACTATTTAAAAAATATTTTTTTTAACTTGTACATGATTATTATTATAGTTATTAAACGCAGACTAATTTGATAAATCAATTTAAAAATTAATTGATCTGATGATTGAATCAATCCAATCGATTGATTTGGTAATTGAATCAATCTGAATAAAATAAAAAATTAATGAGAGTTAAAAACCAGTTAAACTTAATGGACTGATAGGTTAACCCGTGATTCAGCTAACCCGAGCGAACACGGTTCAGACCCAGCTTCTGTATATAATAATTTTATTTAACACTGCACCTAACATCAAAGGAAAGTTAAAGTTTGTGACCTCATTTCTTCCTTCGAACAACCAAAAGATCTATTAGCGACTTCCTCTTTGAACAGCCAAGAGATCTATTAGCTAAATTGGAGAATTCGGTGTCCAGCAGGTGCTACTTCTCCAGGTGCTTTATCTCACCTATGTTGATATTTATGTCCAAGCTATTTGTACATGCTTAGTTAAAACCAGAAGCATAAGTGATTGAGTACATGTTCTATTTTCTTCGTCTTTTAGAGAGACGCATGCGAATTTCCGTGAATGGTGAATTAGCCCAGACCTGTTTAAGAATCATACACAAGGCAAATGCAGGTGTGGCAGTCCTAGTTTAGCAGCTTTAGAAAAAGAAAGAACTCATGGAGGTGGTGATTCATATTTGAGTTCCATGTTAAATGAATTATTCTGTCTCCTACCACAAGATTTGTAACTACATTTCAAGACCTATACCCTGAATGAATATGAATGTTAATTCAATCAACGTACTGCCCGGGGGAGTAAAAGAATGCTTCATATAGGTGCTTGACTCGGGTTGACCTGGGTTGACTTGGGTTTATCCAGGTCAACCCACCAGACCCATGACCCAGTCATTTTACTGGGTTAAGTACTTGGTCGGGTTTTATGACTAGAGATACCAAAAATATTCTAATACTATTCTTCGTGATAAAGTCGACCACATTTTACACGATTCCTTCGTTTCAAAGTTAAATCGAATTTGTCTTTTCCCTTTTGTGGTTGAGATTGTTTCAATGTCCTTGTGTTGACAGGAAAACATTGACGAATTGATGAAGATACTTTCCATTTCCCTGGATATAAAGGCTTCATAAGGATTCATGGCATTCTCTCAGAACCGATATTAGTGCATAGACTTATTTATTTGCTCTCAAGATGTCAGAGGCAGCTGATCCTGGAGAAGTGAAATATGAAGAGGTTGAATATGCTATTAGCTTCTTTAGTAACTCTACTTCTTAAGTAGTTTTTGTTAGAAGTTTTTGTTTGCTGCAGTCTCCCCTGAATTAAACATTTCTATAAACAAACTTGGGATTTAGGTCATTTCATTCCACTTTGATTGTCCTTGATTATTGCTAAAATGAAAATGCATGCAAGACTATCACCGAAAACTGAAAATGATGGTGTTATTGATGGGCTAGAATGGTTTTTATGTTTACAGGATACGGGCAGGTGGAGGTTTAAGCCAAGGGGATTGCACATCACTTGGAGTAGTGACAAAGGTTATTGGACGATGCCTGAGAAAGGGTACTGATAATTTTCCCTTTAATCAATTTCAGTGCTGTGTTTTTTGAGAAAGAAATAAAATTACAATAATTAGGAACTGCTTAATAATCAATGATATAGAAAGAAGTATCACAGGACAGGAATTTTCTGACTTAGAGCACGCTTGATGCACACGTCCTACACATAAATTACAGGACGGATGACCCTGCAGAGTTGCTAAAGGTATGCTGGCTTGAAATAGAGGGCTCAACCCCAGAACACCTATCGAAAGGGAAGAGGTATGCACTGAGGTTCAAAATATCTATGACAAAAGACAGATTTGGTTGGCAAGAAGCTCCTGCTTTCATGATGGCTAAGGTAGGGAAGAAAGGAATTGCCAAATGGGCAAGAATCAATCTGGCAGATTTGCAGGAAGATCACGAAATGGAAGTTCCTTTAGGCATGCTTCAGTTTGAAGTTCCGGAAAATGCTCAAGATACCACACTCTACTTCGGATTCTATGAAGTGTGGTCTGGAGGATGGAAGGGAGGTTTACGAATTCATGAGGCTGTAGTTGAAAAAATACCACATTGAGGTTCTGTTCAAATTAATCACTCTTGTACCATCCTAGAGTTATGGCCACATGTATTTGGAAAGATTGTTTTTTTGGTGAATTATTCTTATGAATCCAAGAAAAAAAATCTGTAACATCATAATAAAATCCCGCGATTGAATCTGCAAGATTCTATAGTCCATGGTTTTCCAGAATTTAAGAGCAAAGTCCACTGGTCTTTGGTTTATATTATAATGGATAACTCTCCCTCCTCTCTAATTAACCTGCCTAACGTATCTCAAAATAAATTAATCTGAGAACTTGGAAGTCCTGAATTTATCAGTGGCACTCCTCTTCTATACCGTTCTCACTTCACTACAAGAGTTGAGCCAGGAAGGGTCCATAGGGACACGGTACTGTGAATCTGCAGATGCTGAATTAGGGTGAATTTAGCTACGGATGGCCTTAAGAGCCGCTAGAGGTGTTTTGGTATGAAGTAACAGGCTCAGCTCATCATGTTACAAAAGCGAAGTCGTCTGAAATTAACTTAAAGTTATCTATGAAAAACAATGCATTTTCTTGGACTGAGACACCTATTTTGATGGTGGCCAAGACAGCCAAAGAAAGGGAAGATGCAAATGTGGTTAAAAATAAACCAATCAAAGTTAGGAGAGGAGTCAAAGGAAATCCCTAGAGTAGTATCTGAATGATTCAAAGAAGCTTCAAACCAATTCATCATGAGGTCCGATGGATCACTGTATTTTTAGAATTTCAGTTTTAGCCTAGATGTATGTTTTAGATGTATGTTTTAAAAGATCAAAACTCAACAGAATATCAAGCCCAAATAAAATAAATCTTACTTATTTTTAGATTAATATTTTTAAATTTAATTATAAATTGAATACGATTATATTAATCTAGTAATTTATTAAATTCAATATTTTAGACTACAGCTACATGTTCCGTCAAAATATATATTAATCTTGCGTATTGTTAAACCTATATTATTGAGTTTAACTATGCAATAAGTTCAAATATAAATAATTTGACAAATTAATTGATATAAAATTTTTAAATTCAGCTATGTATTAAGTTAAATATATACTAATCTAGTGAGCTAAATAGTGCTGAATCCAAATAAATATGCGTGTGACAAAGTTGTCAAATCCCAATATTTTTTAATTTTATCTACAGGAGCCCAGTATACATGCTCCACAGCTTATGTTTCATTTCTTTTTCCTCTATTTACTCCTCTAGATTCTGACATGAAGCATCAATTCACGTAATTGAACTGATTAGTATCTGCCACTGCCATTGTTTTTCTTCTAGGCAATAATTAAAGTGTCATTCGTTAATGAACACAAAATTATTTAATTTGATTTAGTTCATTTACTAATTCAAATCAGCAAAGACTCTTTTTAGAAATGGAGTGGCATGTTCATGATTATCACTTCAACATCTGGTGTACATATCAAGCTTTTTTAAGGGTTGCGATGATCTTAATCACTTAAGCTATCCTTGTATTTGAAAATAAATTAATTAATCAATTAAACGAACTGATTTATCCATACTAAAATTGCTTATTTGGTTCGTATTGGCTCATTTAATAATTGCGATGATTTATATTTACCCTCTCAACACATCCATGATGGATGTATTGGCTTTTTTTTAATCCCAATTCATAATGTTTCAGGTTTTAAAATTATATTTAGGGATACTTAGAAGTGTGCCAGTAAATATGTTTTAAAGTATTTTTTATTTAAAAATATATTAAAATAATTTTTTAATTTTTTTAAAATAATTTTTGATATAGCACATTAAAATAATTTATAAATATAAAAAATTAATTTTAAATATATATTTTTTAAATTTTTTATCCCAAAACCGTTTGGAACAGAAGAAAGAACTTATAATGTTCATAACTATAATCTAATAAATTAATAATGGCTTATGATCCCCATCAGAGAGAAATCCATTGACTTGGTGTCCTCTTGGGCAGATGACAAGTCGCACGTACATCCCTCTAGAATCTAAAGTTCTAAGCCAAGCCAGCCTTGTCTGTCTTTATCTATTAGCCTTCTGTTTAGGGCTCTGTCTTCCATTTTCGGAGGAGAAAAAGCGCGGGAATACAGAAACACAGAGAGTGGAAGAATTCAAGGGCAAACCAGAAATCCCCCATAAGAGCAGCTCCAACGGAGCAACTAAATGAAAAGTCAAACATCCTTTACCATTTATTTCTTTATTATTTGCATTCCAACGGAAGAACTAAACAAATAGCCAAAATAGCTATTTGTTTTCTTAACAGCCATTTCTACATTTAACCTTAGAAATGACCAAAATAATAGCTATTGGCCAACAACTATTTTTATAGCCGTTGGCTAACAATTTTTTTTTTTAAATATAGAAGAAATTTTCTATAAATACATGAAGAAAAAACTTGTAGTTTTAAATTTTTGTATTGTGCCTCACCCTTCTCTCAAATATAAAAAAAACAAGAATCAATTATTCTCCGGTTAATTATTAACATCGGTTGTGTTAATTAGCTGAAATTAAAAGTTATACTTGTTCAAAAGCTTTTTCTATTTTTTTATATCTCTTGATTATTTAGACCTTTTGTTGTTAATTTAATATTTGTGATGAGTTTTATTTCTTTATTATTTTATGTTTTTAATATGGGTTAAGGAAGA
>NW_011500076.1:201591-201993 GCF_000495115.2 Populus euphratica
TTTTTTTTTAATGTAGATGGATTCAAATTTTCCAAGCTCTTTTACCAACTTTCTTATGAGTGAGTCAGAAGATATTCTCTCTCAACCAAGTGATTCTAATCAATTAATTGATGACTTAACATGCTCGAATTTAAATGTCCATTCGGCAAAAAAATCACAAAGAAGTAAAAATTTCTCACCAAAGGAGGATTGTTTACTCGTCTCTGCATGACTAAATACAAGCAAGGATCCAATTACAGGAGTTGAACAACAAACAAAACAGTTCTAGGCTCGCGTACATGCTTACTTTGTATATAATGGAGGAAACTTGAATAATCGTTTACAAATAAGCATCTTAAGTAGATGGCAAGAAATAAATAGAGAAGTCGGTAAATTTGTTGGATTTGTTACTCAAATTGAAAA
>NW_011500076.1:203384-215623 GCF_000495115.2 Populus euphratica
ATTAAATTTTTAACAATAACATATAAAACTTAAAATTAAAAATATTCATATAAATAAATTTTAAATTATATTTTTTTAACTTTCATATTACTTCATTAATTTTATATTACTTTTATAAATTACTCATATTAATTATATAATTAATAACATTATAATTATATTATATATAAAATATCTAAATTAGTTATATAATTATATTAAAATTAATTTAACATGAAATATATTAAAATATAAATGACTTTTCTAAATAGCTTTTTACTATTGGAATGTATATAATTCAAAAAACTATATTTATATTATTTAATTTTTTTTATTTGACTCTTCAATATAATATTTTTTATCGAAGATGCTCGAAGTATAATCTAATAAATTAATAATAGCTTATGATCCCCACCAGAAAGAAATCCATTGACTTAGTGTCCTCTAGGGCAGATGACAAGTCGCACGTAGATCCCTCACGAATCTAAAGTTCTAAGCCAAGCCAGCCTTGTCTGTCAATCTATTAGCCTTCTGTTTAGGGCTCTCTGTCTTCCATTTTCGGAGGAGAAAAAGCGCGGGAAAACAGAAAACACAAAGAGAGAGGCTGGAAGATTTCAATGGAAAATTAGAAATCCAAATCAAGAAAACAATCAGCAAAAATGGTTTTGGATGGAAATTCAAAAGCAGGAATAACAGGAACTATAAATCAAAAGAAATCAGAGACAGAAGTCCCGAATTTAACAGGCAAAGTCCACTTACTACCTTGCTGCATCAAATATGATGGCCCTTCTGCTGTTTCTCACTACTTCAAACCCAAACCCACCGGTAAGTAATTTCAGCTTTTTCTTCCCTGTTTGCCCATTTGGCCTCCCTCTGTTTATGTACTGTTTCTTATAATTCTGTGTGTTTTGGTGCTTCTGTAGGTGTAGAAGTGGAAGAGATGAAAGTTGAGGAAGCTCATTTTAGAGGCAGGAAGTTACAGGGTGCCACACTTCCTATTCCAAATGGGTATTCTGGTAAGCATGTTATATTGTAACCCCGGATTTTTTTTTTAATATAATTTTTATGATCCAATATGGGGAAAAAATGGTTTCTTGCTTACATAATGTGGGAAATAATTTGAGTCGGTTTGATTCTTGTTTTTTTTCTTAGTCATTGCTTTTGTGTGGGTGTTTCCAATATATATTTTTTTTTTGATTGTGTGAAATGGTGTAAAATGGTTTCTTTGGACTTGGAGGGTTTTCGGCCTCCCTTTTGGCTGCAGCAGCTAAACTGATAGGTTAAAATTTTGAGTTGGGTGGTTCTGTGACAAAGCCCTACTCAAAGGGGTAGTATTTCTTCTCTCATTTGTGGATCATATGATTAATTGAGAATATGGCAATGTTGTGATGTTGGTTCAAATTAATATTTTTTGTTTTTGTACGTTTAATTGGGATAGCGTGTTTTGTGGGTTATTGTAGCAATCGGAGCTGGAATGTGAAAGTTATTTATACAGATACCATTGTTTTTACCTGGTAGTACTAAGTATAGATTGGGGTGGAGAGTGGTTAAAAAACTCTGATAAGAACTACGACCTCATTCAAAGACTGAAACATTCAAAAGAACACCATAATCTTCTCAGATGTTAACACGCAAACACACGTGCGCACCCAAATTTTGAATTTTAAGTTAGAAACAACTACTTTGGAGGCTAAATTGTATCTCCTCACAATAGTTTTTAAATCAGTCAAGAGGATGGTTCTGGCATGTTCGTCTCATTATCGAGAGACCTGAAACAAGATGGTTTTTGAGATATTTTTTGCATACTTTTGATTTCACAAATGAGAAGAAACAACTAGTTTAGGATTGAGGCTTGGTTGTTCTTTTATACCTTCAATTTCGTAAGAATGGTTTGGTTTCCTGATGCGAATGAGTTTATGAAATATTGCAGAACAAGTTCAAGCTGGTACTTATTTCTTATTGTTGTCTGCAGGCTTTGTCATAGGAAAGAAGAGTCTTGGCAAGAGAAAAGCTTCTGACATTTCTGAACAAAACTCAAACACCTGGGAGATAACTGCAAAATTTGAGAACATAACATATTGGAATCACGACAGCCTGCCTTCAAAAGTTGATGCTTTTGTGCGTTCCCTCCAGTGGTTATCTGTGGCAGAAGCAGTAAGTTTCCTTTCAGTGCCCTTTGTCATGTAGAAAGTTGATACACTGACAAGTCTCTTTTTCTTCGAGCACTTTGATCAGAGGGAACATGTACGAACTAAATTGTCACTTGAACCCAAATAGTTGTTTTGATTTTTGGGCTCAAAATCTTGAGAAATGAGCTACTAAGGCCGAAGTCTTCATCGTTCTTATTCTCAGTCCGTTTGGGAAATAGACACTGGCAAAGTGTTGATTATCCAAAAGTGTTTTCTTGCAAAAATTTAAATCAGATTTTTATTGGAACACAGAATCCATCGCTTAGGATTTGACCAACATCTTAGGTTACTGAACTGATTATCCTTTTTGTTTGAGTAAAAAAATATTAGACCTTTGACCTTTAGTTATCCTGAGAAATTGATTATGATTGCAGCTGCTCGAGCTAGTAAAGAGCTATTATTCTCAAAGTCTTCGTTTTTCTTGCTGTTAATCTAGAAGGAAATGGACACTGGCCAGTTACTGCATTCTTTTTGGTGGAGAAGTGTTGCCTTGAAATATTCAAAACTAGATTTCTCTTATCTTCGTTGGAGCCATTTCTAATTTCCTTGCCGCAGTGATTGCCTAGGAAACATAGAAAATCATTGATTAAGACAGCACCAGTATGTAAATTTTGCTGAACATTCTACTTTTTATGGACAGAAGAATATTGATCAAGTAACATTTATTATGCATCTTCCATGAGAATTTTGGTTTATAATTGCAGCTGCACAAGCCAGCAGCAGCTGAAGATTTGGCTTCTGCATCCATTGCTCTGGAGAAGAAGTGATGAAGAAACGAGAAGGGCATCTTCTGAATTTTGCTACTACCCAAGTGTGCTTCCCATGCTAAACCAACTGTTTTGTCTTCTGAATTATTTTACTGAATGGGAAAATTACGTTTAACATCATGTAATTTGGTTGTTTCGAATTGTTATAACCGCTACACTTTACATTTTGGATCAACAAAATTTTTCAAAAATCAACCAAATGACGTATCAATCTTCTCTCTTCAAGTTATGAAAATCTTCCTCTTTGCAAATTCCGAAGACCTTAAATTGAAATATTAGGTGCTGTTAGTTGTTGTCTCCTAGAAGTGTTTTTTAAATTAATATATTTTTAGTATATTTAAATTATTTTGATGTGTTGATATAAAAAACAATTTTTTTTTAAAAAATATTTTTTTAATATATTTTTTAATAAAAAACATTTTAAAAAACAAAACTTCCAGTTTCTTGCCACTGTTTTCCCCAAATCAGGACCCCATGAATGGTGTTTTAGGTAATTAGAAATTTGCCTTTTTTTATCCTTACATTTCTAACGCTGTTGGTGGCTCAACCTTGTGCTCTGCACACCTCTGAGTTATTAGACTTCTTAGGACATCATTTAGGGCAAGCGTCAAATGTTCAAGCTTCTGCAACTTTATGATTGACATTGCCGCAATTCTCAAGACGCTAACTTCTCATTAATCTGTTGCCTTGTTGTGCCTAATCGACATCTTTGTCAACCCATACCTGCTCGAAATTCAACAGACTATGTGAGTGCTTCAATTTGAGGTCACGCTGATAAATGAGGTTCTAGATCAGGCTAAGATAGAATCTGGATGGCTAGAATTGGAAGAAAACTTTCAAATCTGGCTTCAAAAAATGGACTGCAGATTTGGTGTTTTGGATGTTCTTCTCATCGTTTGAATTGCGATTGTGGGTTTATGGTTGGAGTTGATTGTGCGTGGAATGAAGATTGGGTTCTTCTTTGCAGATTCTTAAAACCCTAAATTGATCAAAACCCATGTCTCTTCTTCATATCCTAAAACCCTAGAGGAAGCAAAGCCTGCCTTTGATGATCCACCATCAAAAGAAGCAATGGAATCATTAACTTCAACAAAGTCCCTTGAAGAAACATACCAAACAAACACACCCTTGACTGAAAATCAAGAGGAAGAAGAGGAGGGGTGGTGGCTCTTTAATCATTAAATAAATTATAATTTATAATCACCATTTTTATTTTTTTATTTTTTATAGAAAAGATGTTAAGTGTGTATGTAAAGTTTAAATTGTACTTAATTTTCGAATAAAACAAAATAAAATTTTATAAAGTTTGATTATACAAAAAAATAATCTAATCAAGAGTTCCTTTTTATCATTTTTTTTTTCTAACTCATACATGGCTATTCCTCGAGTATGGAACTCGTATAGACCTACCACTTCTTTTTTCTTACTTCTTACATTTAATTATTAAGTGATTATTTTAATCATTTTTTCTTCAAAAACTCGAGATAAATTATTTGCAATATGTTTTTAGTTTTTAGATTAAAATATATTTAGCTTATGGAAACGTAATTGCAAGGCAAAATTCCCTTTTTCCCTTCATAATTCAATTTTCTCCTGGTGGCAATGTGAGCCTATGATCATAGAATAAGTATTGTTTTTTTTTTTATAAAAAAAATAGAATGAATATTGTTATCTCTTAGCAAAATGGATCAATTCCTTTCTTGACCATAGATATATGGACCCCCAATGAGATACCAAAAATATTCTAATACTATTCTTCGTGATAAAGTCGACTACATTTTACACGATTCCTTCGATTCAAAGTTTAATCGAATCTGTCTTTTCCCCTTTGTGGTTGAGATTGTTTCAATGTCCTTGTGTTGACAGGGAAACATTGATGAAGTAATGAAGATTCTTTCCATTTCCCTGGATATAAAGGCTTCATAAGGATTCATGGCATACTCTCGGAACCGATATTAGTACATAGATTTCTTTATTTGCTCTCAAGATGTCAGAGGCAGCTGATCCTGGAGAAGTGGACTATGAAGAGGTTGAATATGCTATTAGCTTTTTTAGAAACTCTACTTCTTAAGTAGTTTTTGTTCGCTGCAGTCTCCCTTGGATTAAACATTTCTATAAACAAACTTGGGATTTAGGTCATTTCATTCCACTTTGATTGTCCTTGATTATTGTTAAAATGAAAATGCATGCAAAACTATCACTGAAGACTGAAAATGATGGTGTTATTGATGGGCTAGAATGGTTTTTATGTTTACAGGATACGGGCAGGTGGAGGTTTAAGCCAAGGGGATTGCACATCACTTGGAGTAGTGACGAAGGTTATTGGACGATGCCTGAGAAAGGGTACTGATAATTTTCCTTTAATCAATTTCAGTGCTGTCTTTTTTTGAAAAAGAAATAAAATTACAATTCTTAAGAACTGTTTAATAATCAATGATATGGAGAAAAGTATCACAGAACTGGAATTTTCTGACTTAGAGCACATTTGATGCACACTTCCTACACAAATTACAGGACGGATGACCCTGCAGAGTTGCTAAAGGTATGCTGGCTTGAAATAAACGGCTCAACCCCAAAACCCTTATCGAAAGGGGAGAGGTATGCACTGAGCTTCAAAATATCTATGACAGAAGACAAATTTGGTTGGCAAACAACTCCTGCTTTCATGATGGCTAAGGTAGGGAAGAAAGGAATTGCCAAATGGACAAGAGTCAATCTGGCAGATGTGCAGGGAGATAACGAAATGGAAGTTCCTTTTGGCAAGCTTCGGTTTGAAGTTTCGAAAAATGCTCAAGATACCACGCTCTACTTCGGATTCTATGAATTGTGGTCTGGAGGATGGAAGGGAGGTTTACGAATTCATGAGGCTGTAGTTGAAAAAATACCAGATTGAGGTTCTGTTCAAATTATTTACTCCTGTACTATCCTAGAGTTTTGGCCAAATGTACCCGAAAGATTTTTTTTTGGGTGAAGTATTGTTATGAATCCAAGAAAAAAAATCTGTAACATCATAATAAAATCCTGCGATTGAATCTGCAATATGCTATAGTCCATAGTTTTCCTGAATTTAAGAGCAAAGTCCACTGGACTTTGGTTTATATTATGATGGATAACTCTCCCTCCTCTCTAATTAACCTGCCTAACGTATCTCAAAATAAATTAATCTGAGAACTTGGAAGTCCTGAATTTATCAGTGGCACTCCTCTTCTATACCGTTCTCACTTCACTACAAGAGTTGAGCCAGGAAGGGTCCACAGGGACACAGTACTGTGAATCTGCAGATGCTGAATTAGGGTGAATTTAGCCAAGGATGGCCTGAAGAGACGCTACAGGTGTGATGGTATGAAGCAACAGGCTCAGCTGATCATGTTACAAAAGTGAAGTCGTCTGGAATGAACTTCAAGTTATCTATGAAAAACAATGCATTTTCTTGGACTGACACACCTGTTTTGATGGCGGCCAAGACATAAAAAAAAAGGGAAGATGCCAATGGTTAAAAATAAACCAATCATAGCTAGGAGAGGAGTCAAAGGAAATTCCTGTAGCAGTATCAAAATGATTCAAAGTAGCTTCAAACCTATTTATCATGAGGTCCGATGGATCAGTGTATTTTTAGAATTTCAGTTTTAGCCTAATTCTATGTTTAAAAGGTCAAAGATGGTGTGATAACCTAACAAACATATCTAGGCATAGTAAAATATCAAGTCTAGATAACATGTGCTAACTTTCTTCTAAATCTAATATTTTTTTATTTAAGCATGAGTCAAGTCCGATTACATATGGATTTAGTGATTGAGTCTGATTACATATGGATTTAATGATTTGATAGACTTAATATTCTTAATTTTAGCTACATGCTAAACTCAAATATATATAGTTCCAGCTTGTTATCAAACCCGATATCCTTGGTTTAAATTATGCATTAAGCTCAAATATATATGAGTTTGACAAAATTATCAAACTCAACATCATTAGGTTTAGTCATATGCTGAGCTCAAATACAAATAAGTTTGGTGAGTTGTCAAACTCAATATTCTTAGGTTTAGCTACATGCTGAGTCCAAATATATATGGGTCTAGCTAGCTACTAGACTCAATATTCTTAGGTTCAACCATGTACTAAGCCTAAGTATATGTAGGTTTGATGAGCTGCTAGATCTAATATCTTTGGATTCAACCATGCACTGCCAAACCTAATATCCTTGGATCCTTAAGCCCAAGTACACATGAGTCTAGAAAAATGTCAAACTCAACATCCTTGGATTCAATCACACCTTGAGCCTAATTTATATGATAGTGACAAATTACCAAACCCAACATTTCTAGATTCAGCTATGCGCTGAACCCAAATAGACATAAGTTTGACAAGTTATCAAACCTGTCTCTCTTGGGCTTGACATCGTTCTAGGTCCAAGTGAGAATGAGACTGACGATTGTTATGAGCCCTATTTAGGTCACGAGACTTTATTTTTTTTTATTCTTTATAAATTTTACCATAACATGTTAAGAGTTAAGAACAATCATCTCTCAATGCGTTTAGGTGTATAAAAGTCTTATAAAAAACATATCATATTTTCATCAATATTAATATTGTACAAGGGATATATATACATCATTAATGTTGTGTAAGAGATATATATCTCTAATTAATGTTATCATGAAAAAATAACGCTTCAACCTTTCTATTTGAGCTGACAAGATTTGGAGACTATTTATACCTCTTGAACCACTCACAAGTAAAGAATTTATAATTTCTATTCTTTAAATATTGATACTTTAATTCTTAGTGCATTTATTATATAAAAACAAGAATAAATACTCTTATTTTTAGAATTTAAAGTTCATTCTCTTATTTATTTCAATTCCTTATTAAAAATAACTGATTTTATCATTGGAAAGTCCTTCAACCCCACAAAAAAAAACTGTTTTGTAAATGTTAAGTTTTCCACCACCAACCATCTATTTTGCAAACTTAAGAGAAAAGAATATTCGCGTATATGTGTGTTTACTCATTATCCAAATATTTAAAAACCTCATTATCAAATATTGAATTTTGAAATTGATCAACTTGCAAATTGGAAGGGTGGTCTGCTAATTTGATCCCGAGGTCATTGTTCAGGAAGCAACAGCTCTACTGCGCATGAATTTGATTAATGCTATAATAACTAGTTCTTATGTTTACCAATACACAGAAAAAACAACTTTGATTTAATGTTTCAAATCAGATCATTTTTTCCTGTAACTCGAAGACTATTTAATCTTAATAAGGGATTAGAAAGAAAATAATATTGTTTAAGTGACCTATATATATGATCAAAATCTTCGTCACAAATTAGGGTGTTCAAAGGTGGAATTGTTACGAGACAACCTTTCGTTTAGATTGTGTGCAGTGACATACGTCACATACCCAACCACAAAGTAGATTGCAAAAGCATTTTGATATCTAGTTGTTGGAATCCATTCTTTTACTTTGTTTTTCTGATAGCAATAACCAGAAGTGGTTCACAACATCAAAACATCGGCCGACTACAATTTTGATTACTCTCAGAAATTCGAACTTCACTTCCATATTCTAAAGTGTAGAAGATTGCATAGTTTGTCAATGCCAACCTGATATGCTCACTCTTTTAGCCGTCCACTGAATTCAGCTTGAAAAGTTGGGACCGTAGAGTTATTTGGATTCAAAGGATGTATCCAACTCAAAACAAGGTTACAAATCCTTATAACATCTTGTATTACAATATTCCTTTCCAACTCTTTCATATGCCAAATTTGCTCGGTTTTTCTCTTGTATGCTTTTTTCAATTCTGTGGTTGGGCAGCTGGAAGATTCTATACTTTTTGCGCATAATACAGACATGTTTGTTCAAGTTAATTTCTTGATCGGAGAAAACTTCTTGTATACTGCGCGCATGCGAGTGCGCACACACGCAAGTTTTCCTGATCGGAGAAAACTTATTGTATATTGCGCGCATGCGAGTGCGCACACACGCAAGCTGAAGCTCAAGTCTTTCTACCTAGTGGATCGATTCTTTTCTTGATCATATATAAAGCACTGACAACTAAAGATTAAAGAAAAGAAAAGGTTTAGGTTCCTTTCTCACTGATAAAGTTTAGAACATTTAATTGATCTTTTTGCCGTCCCAAGCTAGCTATATTCCAGTCTCTTTTACTCTGTGTGGTTGAGTTTTTTTTAATGTTTATTTCTTTGAAGTTGACATATTTTTTTTTGTTAAAAAATTATCTCAATCTAATAACTTAAGTTACTAGGTAAGATTTTAAGATATAATTTATATTATGTTTTAATACATCTCCTTAAATAAAAGTTGTTTGAACTTGAAACTTATACAAACTTACATTATTTTTATCTTGTACTTATTTTTTATAAAATAAATAGAAATGATAATATTCAAACTCTTCACTGTTTAATTATCAAGATTCTGCTACCATATCAAAAAATTATTTATTAGATAATATTTCAAGATATAATTTATATTATTCTCTAATATTACGACGAAGTAAGAAAACTTTCATAACTTGTGCTGTATAAAAGGCTCAGTAAGGATCCATAAATTGATCATCTCCTTCTCTCAAAACCAACAATACAATTGATTTCCTCTCAAGATGTCTTCAAATAAACCACATTACGAGGCAGATCCTGATGAAATATTGAAAAGAGTAAAGTTCAGAATGCAGTTATCTTTCATCAGTTTTCTTATAATCTTACTTCTTACTAACATCAGCTGAACATTTTGTTGAAATCAACTCGCTATATTCAAGCTGAAATTTATTTCTTCACGAGAGTTCCTCTTCATGATTACAGGATAGCCAAAGGTGGACATTTAAACCGAGGGGCTTCAACATCATATGGGGCCTTGACCAACGCTACTGGAACTTGCCTGCGGAAGGGTAAGAAAACATCTTCTCTTAAAAATTTCAGTGAATTTGATGGAAAATTCAACTTACAGTGTCTGAAGTTCGATATTTACTTAGTTATAGAAGGAAAAGAAACTTAGTTTTGTAGCATTCGATACATAAACTTTCCTCAGCAAACACAGACATTGATTATTGTTAGAGAATAATATAAATAATATTTGAGACCTTATCTAACAATTTAAAGATTTGAACAAAGATTGTTATTTTATACTATTCGAACGTCAATATTAATGCAGCACGACAGATCCAGCAGAGCTAGTTCAAGTGTGTTGGCTTGAACTAACTGGTACAACGAAGGACTCTCTACCAGAAGGGAAGTACGAAATTAAATTCAAACTAGAGGTGAAACCAGGTGCATTTGGTTTGAGTAATAGTCCTATTTTCATGATGGCTAAGGTAGGGAAGAGGGGAAGATACAAATGGAACAAAATCAAACTACAAGAGAAAAACTCAGACAACAGGACTGTTACCGAAGAACCCACGTTTCAGATTGATGTTAAAGGAACTACAGATGATAACAAGCTCTATTTTGGTTTGTATGAAGTTTGGACTGGGAAATGGAAGGGAGGTTTGCTAATTCACGGGGCCACAGTTGATCCAGTGAGACCTTGAGCTTTTGTTCAAATTAACCACATACACAATCCTGTTTAAGATGCAACATAATAATGGAATTAACTGTCTTGTTTTACCAAGCTCTACCCCGTTCATGGGGTGTGTCTTCAAGATTTATGTACTCTATTTTGTTCTTCTATCAAATAAATGAATGCTTTGTTTTGTTCCATCTTCAACTAAACTTGCTTTAACAATTGCATTCTAGCTATAAAGAAATTTTATTTTTCTCGATAAGCCAGAATCGATTGATTCTACACCAAGAAGGCCAGACAACAGAACTGTTACCGTAGAACCCACGTTTCAGATTGAGGTTAAACGAACTACAGATGATAACAAGCTCTATTTTGGTTTGTATGAAGTGTGGACTGGGAAATGAAAGGGTGGTTTGCTAATTCACGAGGCCACAGTTGATCCAGTCATGAGACCTTGAGCTTTTGTTCAAATTAACCACATACACAATCCTCTTTAATATGCAACATAATAATGGAAACTGTCTTGTATTACCAAGCTCTACGTGTTCATGGGGTGTGTCTTCAAGATTTATGAACTCTGTTTAGTTCTTCTATCAAATAAATGAGTGCTTTGTTTTGTTCCATCTTCAACTAAACTTACTTTAACAATTGCATTCTAGCTATAAAGAAATTCTATTTTTCTCGAGAAGCCAGAATCGATTAATTCTACACCAAGAAGGCCAATTGCCGAGCGAAGCGAAGGAAAAACTAGCACGATTTTTTCCCCAAATCTGCAGAACAGGCTAAACAGATAAAAGAAAAAAAAAAGAAGACAACAGCTGGTTAATCACTTAGAAATAAATAAAACTACGTCCTTGGAAAATATGAGCTCGATTCAACGATGGAATAAGAAGTTACACGCGTTTTTGTCAGAAAGAACGTTTGACATGTCTATTCTTGGACTTGAGCTTATCCATCTAATCCATAAACGTATATGCTAGGCATTTTATGTAGTCCAGTTGCATTAAATCCATATATGAATACTTAGATCCTCCGTAACCTCCTGCATCAATTCTACAGCTACAATTGCAGTGAAAATATTAGAATTAAGGACAGACTCTAAAGTGCATCTGCAGATAAGTTATGGAAAACTCTAATTTTCTTATGGGTAGCTAGGAGTTCAGAATCACGAGCTGCATGGCAAATCACTTTTGATAGCGTGTGATTTAGAAAAAGGTTTTGTTCCCTCACCTTTAATTATGCCTTTTGTACTGTGTCCATGTATACTTTACACCAATCCTATCCTACCATGTTCATATCTTGCATTGCTTAATCAAGGAATCACTTTCCATATTCCATTTGTATTCTTTCTTCATACACCTATCGGTTTCTCGAAGCAATTCTTGTCATAGATACTAATAAATCTTCGACTTGTTCATAGGAAGCTTAATTAAAGGATCAAAGCTAGATAAAGAAGTGTAGGCAGAAAAGCAAAAAGGGAAAGACAAAGAGTGTGTTTGGTGTTGCGGTAAATGATGTGGTTGTGGTTTGAAAAAAGTTGTTTTATAAAAAGTATTTTTAGTTGAGGTTGGTTTGAAAAAATAGATGTTTGATTAAAACTGTGGTTGAAATTGAAGTTGAAGAAAAAGTAGTTTAATGTGTTTGGTTAAAAAAACTTTTGAAAGTAAAGTTATAAAATAATTTTTAAAAATATATATTAATATTGATGATTTTAAATTTAATTATTATAGAATTAATTACTCCTATTATATCATGAAATAAATAATACTTTATATAAAATATTTTT
>NW_011500076.1:219453-239911 GCF_000495115.2 Populus euphratica
AGGCAGAGCGAGCTCTATATTGCGTAAAAGAAAATGAAGATGCTCTTTTATCTTCTCAGAAATTCAAAAACGAATATGCGTTCTGGGAATATAACTTCAATGGATGCTTTATCCCAGAACAACTACCTTTTTCTTTTATAATGGAAGCAAAATGTATCTTCTTTACTTTCTTTCATTGATGTGAACATCATCTGCATCATCAAGTGGTAACCTCTGTCGAATCCGATTCCAATGCTCTTGTGAAAGCATCAGTCCACACACACAAACGCAATAGTCTAGATGTCAATGGTTCAACTGAAACCCGATGGGAAACGAACTTAACCTCGTAAGCTGGCCAAAAAATACTTTGCCATTGAAACAGAAAAGAAAAACACATATTCTTTAGCCCACAAGGCATCTAATTTAATTTGATGGATCACAAATTTTTAGACCACTTACAATACATTAATCATAGATCAGCACACTTGATCAGGGGATTCCAGCCTAGGACTTGATTGATTTTCCATCACTGGACGTCCAGATCAAGAGTTAGCACATTTTTGGCAGAATAATTGATGGCTAATTTGATCTTCTAGTACACAAGATGAATGATGACTAACTTGACCTCACCATGCTATAAAAAACAGTAGTGAGGAACTGATGATTATGAAGAGATGGGAGCAGGGACTTCACACGATGAGGCTTCAGAGTCACAACAGACAGGGGCCGAACCCAGCCATACTCGGCCACAGTACAACGAAGAGACATCGACAGGGGCAAAACAGAGTGAAACCAAGTTGAAGACGGTGGAGAAAGCACCAGAAGCGAAGCCCCTGGTGATACGACAGGAGAAAGAAGCAGATGTTAAGCCACTTTATGATGCCAAAGCAAAGACAGTAAAAGAAGTCAAGTTACCACATAACTGTGAAGCCATATTAAGAGATGCAGATTCCCCAGTTGACAGGTCTTCAGTGGACAAACTGTATGATCAACTGAGCACTGGAGTTTTCTTGAACCAAAAGAGAAAGGTAAAACTCATTTCCATCTCCTTAATTGTACCATTATTGTTTTACTTCCTAAAAACCATTGCAATTTTATTGCAGAAGTACTGGGTTGAAAAGAAGTGCTCCAGCAATTGCTTCATGCTGTTTGCAAAGGATCTATCAATCACTTGGGGAGGAGATACACGTTACTGGAAATGGCCTTCCATATGTGAATCAGGGTAACTATAAATGTATTCAATCCATACTAGGGTTTCTGTCTCGAGTATTTGATTTCTAAGATGCCGGAATCCCAGTTTCCATGCTGTAGCTAGTCTGATATGCATAATGCGTATATCTAGTACATCTTCAAATTCATGTCAGCTTCATTTCCAGGAGATTTCATTTTTCTCAAGTCCTAATCATCAGTTCTCTTATGACAGTGATGTCACTGTGGATGTGGCAGAGTTATTAGATGTTTGCTGGCTGGAAATATATGGGAAATTCAACACAAAAATGCTCTCCCCAGGTATTTTGTATGAAGTTGTATTTGTAATAAAGCTGAAAGACCCAGCTTATGGATGGGGAGGTCCAGTGAATGTCACACTGGTTCTCCCAAATGGATACAAGCAAGAACGCAAAGAAAAGTTACAAACAAAACCAAGGGAGCAATGGATTGAAGTGCCAGTTGGCGAGTTCATAACTTCACCAGAAAATGTTGGGGAGATACAATTCGGCATGCATGAATATGATGGCGGACAATGGAAGAGGGGCCTTGTTATCAAAGGGATTGCCATTCGACCAAAAACTTAATCTTTCACAGAAATGATGATATAACATTTACTATCGACAGAAATGAACTAAAGAATAATCTACTATCAACAGAAATGGGCTGAAGAATAACCTATGATTTCCTTCAAATATTCAGTGGATAGCAAAGTTACCATGCTTTGAATAATCAAAAACAGATTCGAGTGTAGATCTCCAAGTTTTCATTGAAGATGCTGAATTTGATAAATTAGTTGAATGAAAATAAAACTGTCTTGCTATTTAATTCTGTTTTACCTTTTCGAAAAAATAATTATAGCATGATGACATTTTTGCATGTCGCATTTTGTCCCTACAACACGGTCATCTACAAAAACTGAAGCGCTTCCTTTCACCGCTCAATTGTAAAGATCATGACCATGAAAGAGACTTCATTAAACTAATTCTTTTATTTTTGAAGAACGTACACGATAAGGAAGCATCCATGTCGCTTATCAAGTAACATGACAGGAGCTTGTACATAAGTGCATGACAATCAAATAAATAAAGCTATATTAAAAGATCAATTCAGAAAATAAAAACAAGTTAGGGTACCAATATGCAACACCTGCTTGCTGCAGCAAAGCTCCAAATGAGAATAAATGCTAGTCATCTCAAAGATCAGTGCGGTAATTTTCTGGTTTATACCACAATGAGAAATCAATTCCTTTGCTTTTCAGTTTCTCAGTTGCAGGTGCAATTCTCTCCAAAAGCTGCATTATAAAGTAAATCAATATATATCATCTGATTCAAACAGGATCACAGAGCACACTAACGAATTTGGCACATTATTTGAAATCATGGAACAGTTACTAAAAGGTTGGCACATTATTTGAAATCATGGAACAGCTACTAAAAGGGTTGAGGTTGAGGATCACATGGTGTACTATGAATATAGAACATTTGATCTATTTATTTTCAGAGTGAATAGACTTCTCCACATCCATCATGGGATGTGGGTCAGTCTTTTCCTTCCAAGAAAAGGTACTTGTTCTAGCAATTTCCTTCTCATCTTTTCTGGTGGAAGGAAGAAAAAACTCCCTCATAAATGGGTACTAGATATTTTCCAATTAGAACAAGAGGGCCCAACAGTTAGCTATTCAAAATTGTGACCTTAGAAGTCATATATATTTACCGCGAATGCCTTTCCATTTGGTTAAGATTTTCATGCCATTTGTCTCATGTCTGCACTCAAAGAACGGGGAAAACAGAGAAAGAACAAAGCTCATTTTTGTCAAAGGAAACAGGCAGTGAAGTCTAACCTTGGCATGCAGCACACCGTTAGACACCAAAACAGATCTATCAAATACACAAAATTTCCCCCCCTCCATCCAAAAAACTGCCCCCCCAGCCTCTTCAACTATCTGCTTGATAAGTAAAAAGAAGACATTAATATTGAAATATTTAGAACCGAGCCTGATTACTAGCAAAATTGATTCTATATTCAACACATACAGTTTGAAGTGCCTGTTTATGTTAGTTGGGGAATGCCAAGGATGGTGGCTGTGATTTTAGCAAGTTTAACAAGTGGCGAGTAAGAACAATAATCATAGCACCAAGAACAATGCGACTATGTTCATTGTAGAGCTTATGGTTGAAGAGTCACCATGGAGCTTCAGGGGGGAGAGCACTCAGTCAATGACTCAATGGCAAAGTCAAAATGATAAGTTACTCCTCAATTTCTAGAAATTACAACCTTCAGCATCTTTCTTGATGGGGTAATTGCAGTAATTTTTAAGTGGACAGCAACTTAGGAATCCGTTGAACATATTAGCAAAGCATTAGATATTCACCAAAGCAGAAATCTGGGTCAGGAAGCCTTACCACCACACACACCTAAAGGTAAGTTGAGTTATTTAGATTGGCATGTAGGATATAAGAGGTGCCAATACACTAATAGGTCATATTTTACCCCATTAATAAGTACTACAATCTCAAAAAGAGAAATAGAGTCTAATTGCATATGAAGCGAAAGCATTTGCAAAAAGACAACTTTTACCAGAACACCAGCAGCCATATCCCAAGGCTTAAGACGATATTCCCAATATGCTTCTACAATCCCTAGAGCTACATGGCACATGTCAACTGCAGCAGCACCCAGCCTTCTAACACCCTATACATTATTACACAGCAGAAAAAGAAGAGAATGCAAAAACAATATGTTGTGTTAAACAAAACAGCAGCCTATCAGAAAAGTAAACAATTTAAAAGGAAAACGGCAATACCCTGCTGACATCAGTAAACTCCTTGAATAGTTCTATGTTAGTGGCCCATGGATCATCATGTTCATATCCAAAGCCAGTCACAAGAAGAGACTGTTCAACCTATAAGGAAAAAAAGAAAAGAAAAGAAAAACAAGGGAACAAGAAGAACAAAAGGAAATGAGGAGCCACTTAAAAACCATGAACTTGGGGATATTTACAATCTACCTTGCTAATATAGTCAAAATGGTCAATTTATGTCATTTGGTTACCTATACATTTCCCTTTTCATTCTTAGTGATTCTAGAAAAGATATGATGCAAAATGATAATTTTATGTAGATAAAATGTTGCAGGTCAATTAACTCTCCATGATGTGTTACATCTATAAGAGTGAGTTCAACTCATTAGTAAGGCTTTAAGCTTCAGCAAGTATTGAAGCCGAGTTTTAAAGTAGCTCCAGATGTGATGTGTGAAAATCAAGGATGTTAATCTTAATCAACACATGATCACGTACCCGATTGGTTTGGCTCGCATGAATTTTTTGGCCATTACAAAATGCTCCTCCACCTAACATGATTAATTGTAGTACCATAGATGAGCAAATGACTGAGGCAATTTAATAAAGAAAATAACAAGTTCAGTAAAATTTCTTACCAGCAATTGCAGTAAATGTGCGTGTATTCCAAGCCATAGGACCACCAACAAACTCCACCTAAAAACAAATGCTAGATTGTCAGCTTTCGTTTTCCTTTTCAGTCATGTAATGTTGATTATTTTTGTTTCCTGTGATTGTGTTTTCATCTTTCTTTTATGTCAAAGAAGAATTAGGCCTTGTCTACTTTATTATCTTTTAAGATAGAAATAAATTTGATTAGTACCACAGCAGCAGCAGCCGGATTCCCTCGGAACAGAACTCCCACAGAAACTGCAAAGCTAGGATAACCATGTGCAAAATTTGTTGTTCCATCTACATAAATAGCAATGTTTGATAACTTCAAGTCACTTAACATGAAAAAATAACAAAGATCTACTCATGCAAAGCTTTTCTGATATATGTCTAGAAAAGATGCCGATCATAATGCTATCAATGATGCATAATTGATAATCAAAATTAAATTCTAAAATTCTATATAACTGTAGTTTCCACACCCAGAAAAGAGAAAAAATGAAAAAAAAAATCTTCAAAACAAAAAAGTAAAAAGCATAACAAAAATAACAAACCAAGAGTTAAAAGAGACAAACCTAGAGGATCGATGCACCATAGATAATCTGATAATGTATCTCCTATGATTCCTCCCTCCTCCCCAAGAATGAGGTGATCTCCAAAATTCCTTCTAACAACTTCTAATATAGCAGCCTCACTCATTTTGTCTGTACTGCAAGTAAATTTGGGCAAATAAAGTGAAAATTGTCATGTTTCAGTTCAGAATCCAATCAGTTAAGAAGGTAAACCAACATATCAGATGCCTTGGAAAATCTTTAACCAAAAAGCAACTTAATGACCATACAGTGGTCAATCTGTCAACTCCTCCTTAAGCCAGAACCCAATAGTCAATACATGCATCGTTTTTATGGACTACAATGATAAAATGATTATAGACTGTGATTGAATGACATGATCACACAATGATAATTCTTGCACAGGAAATGGGTTGCCGCCATCAATGAAAATTTCTAACAAGATAAATTTTTCATTTTCAAGAAATCCCCCTTCCAAGACATCCATTTTAAATGATCTCCACTCAAAGACATCTGTATAGCTTTGCGTCTGAGTGCAACGGTTGTGTTCGTGAATGCGAGGGTTCATCCTATGTGGGGAACAGGAAGGAGGAGAAAGAATTGTGGAAAACATCTTTCAGCCTCTGAAGGCTATACAATTACTCAATAAGGAAAAACAGCTTGAGGGCATGCCCATTAAGTATATGATTAGTTCCAAATATTGTTAATTTATATCTGCATATTGAGAACATTCCTTCGAATTTTAGTCTACAGAAAAGTGGCAGATGAATTTACTCATAAATTGATAGAGATGAATTTCTTTTTCATCTAGGCCCAGTTATTAAGTCGCTGATATTTAATGATTTAATCAATGCCACACAGCAAGATATTAAGTATGATCAGAAAGCAAAAAAAGGACTGCTTTTCAATGTTCACATTCTGATTCCACAAGGACATACGAGTGTATTAAGGTGCAAATGCAAATTATCCAGACAGATCATCACCTTGAAACATCTTATCTATCATCTAACTTAGTAGATGACAAGGTAGGCAATAAACAATGATAAAGTAGGTAACAAGCTTTTCCCCTCAATAGCATAAACACTATATGACTATGAATAATAAAGAAAATAGACATACATCAATAGTTGAGAAACTTTGATAAGTCCTTACTCGGTCACCAAGTCTGTAAGTCCTTTATACGTAATATTTCTAGGCTTATTAACAGCATCCATCACCACCTGGATTGAGAAACAGAATGCTTAGGTAACTACAGGTTCAATTTGCATTTACTTGATGTTATTAATGTACACCAGCCAATCCCTAAATCATACATGGTCAATTAACAACAAAAAAATATACAAAAAAACTTTATTTAAAAAAAAAATATTCAGGACATTCACTTGAGAGATATTTAGCAATGTAAACATTTATAAATATGTTCAATGTTGTCGTCTTCTTTTTTTCTTTAGAACATAGAATTGCTTTGGAAAAGAACAGGGTCATGTATCCATAATCAAATTGACTATCAATTGAACTTCATATCCTATATAGAGTAGAACATAACTCAGGCATTCCAGATTAATTGAAAAATGAAACAAATTTCAGAAGAAACGCATATCATTTCTAAGAAAATTTAACAAAAACACAACAAAAGCTCATAAATTTCACATTGTCATGAGCTTTTTATTAAAAAAAATCCACTCTGAATTGAACAGGAACCAGAATCAAAGTCTCACTCAGTTAAAGAATCCTTGAAAGAGAGAGCCACAGAGAGAAACCAAACCTCGGCACCAGTTTTAGCGGCTGTTTCAACTACTTGAATAAGCTGAGTAGCTGATATAGGCCCAGTTGATGGAGCACCCACTTTAGGATACTTCCTTTCATTAGTAATCTCTGACAAGGCAGCCTTTGTGCACACATTTCTCGCTAGTTTCAAGTTCAAAAGCTGAATTTTTTTATAACCACTCTGAGAATTCTCAATAAATCTTTGTGGAAAACAAAGTTTTGAGTGATTTAAGAGTGAAAATGATCTGGGGTTCTGAGAAAATTCAAGGGGAATGTTAGTGGAAAACACTAGGGACCTGCCCATTTCAATCCCAGTTAAAGAGTTCTTGATTTTGTGACTTTTTGAGGTACAAAGTTTGGGACTTTTTGAGGTTTTTGCTTGTACTAGCGTCTATGCCACAGGTTTTTATGCATCTGCGTTGCTAAGGTAGTCTTGCCCGCACGTACTAAGAATCTAACGTGGAATTTCGGTGGACAAACGGCGTAGTGTCATGTCGTTCATGGTGAGTTACATGCCGTCTGGTGTTAGAGGACAAGGAGTTAAGGATGATTATAGAGATTAATACATATTAGCATTTTTGCCTCACCACAGTAGCTTTGACAGTTCACTGACTCAAGTTATGGCATTGTACGCTTCTGATCAACGAAGATGCCTGAAAAAATGTACTTGATGGGAGAGACTGATGCACACTCTTGACATATTAAAGTAGACTAGCACAAGCTTGCCACCATTAAAAGAATTCTTACTTGCCTTAAAAGTTATCATTGATTTTAGGTTGCTTTATTTTCCTTCTAATGATTTCCTGCTTGTGAAATTTTGTGATAGCATTTCTGCAAGAGATATTAGTTATAGAAAGAGCCCCACCAGTTTTGTATTTCTCATGAGAGACCCTTTTTTTCAAAGAATTTCAAAATATAGCCTTTTCACTCTGAACTTGTACCATCATTTTTATTATTATTATTATTAAATAAGCTTTTTTTTTATCCCAAGAAAGAGTTAGGAAAATTTGTTTTGACAGTAAGTTTTCATAGGTATTTGCCAAAAATTAAGTATTTTATTATCGAAGCAAATATATAATTAAAAACTCAAGATACGGATATCTTTACAAAACCTACCAACTGGAAGACTTCCAAAGAATGCGTGCAATATTTGTAGTGAAGACAAAAATTTAAAATTAAGAGCAAGTATTGAAATAAATAACTTACGTACTTGGTTTGGTTTTTGTTCGAGGTATTAATTGAAGTTCACGTATTAAGATATTAAGAGGTTGTGGATGTAAATACCTCATATTTGATGATTGTGAGTGTAATTAGCGAAAAAATAAAAACAAATCTCTTCTGAAAGCACTTCCATGATCTTTCTTGTAAAACCCTTTTCTTTCTAATAAAAACCTCGATAACTATATATTGTGAATTCTCAATAAATCAGAACACAAAGTTTCGAGTGATTAAAGAATGAAAAATGATATGGGGTTTTGAGAAAATTTAATGGAAATGTCACGTCTATGAAAAACACTAACTAGGATGAACAATTTAATTTGTGATCATACTTATACACAAGCGGGGTAGATCCAAAATCACATTCGAATTTGTTCTTCTTCTCATGTCTCTGTTTCTGTGTTTATCTTTATTGTAAATTTGTGTATATCTAGGAGTTATAACTTGAATAACATAAAGAGACATGCCCATTTCAATACCAAATATCGAGTTCCTGACTTCCTGAGGTAAGGAGTTCAACCCCTTTGAGGTATTTCCCTCCTGACTTCCTGAGGTAAGGAGTTCAACCTCTTTGAGGAGGTATTGTGGTAGCTGCCTCATGTTTTTAAGCATCTGTCCAGTGATTCTAGCAAGCAAGGGTCAAAAGACGCGATGAAATATGATAGACTAAAAATTGGATTACTGAAGATAAAAATCGAGCCTTTTGGTTGTACTTTAAATTGAATTAATCTTTATGTTTGTTTTTTAAAAAGTAATTTTTAAAAAAATATTTTAAAACTTTTTTTTATTTATCATTAGAAAAGTTGATTAACAGAAAACACTTTTCAATTAAAAAAAATTTAGTTTGATTTTTAGGAAAATATTTTTCTGAAAAATTTGGACGGAAAATACTTTCCGAAAGTTGTGAAAAATTTAGAAATGTCGTTATTTGCTGATTATATCAAATTTAATCCTTAAACTTTTGATAACTATATATATTTTGTTTTGAATATTTATTTTTCAATTTCATCTCTTAAAATTTATTTTTCATATTAACTATGGTCATTATTTTTATAATTACTATTTATTTTTTTCTTATCATTTTTTTATTGAAATTTTTTATTTATCAAATTTGATCCTTATTCTTTTGATTGTTACTTATTTTATTTGAAATAATTTATGAAATATTGATGATATATTATTTTGATTATTATTTATTTTATTTGAGATAATTTATGAATTTTTTTTTTAATTTCATTCTCATTCAACTTTTAATTTGTAAGATTTGTTTCTTATTATTTTAATAAATTTGAGAAAAATAAAATATTAATAAGTTATTTTCTAATTCATTTTCCATAACATAATCAAATACTAAAAAATATTTTTTAACTTATTTTTCATTATACTACTAAATATCAGAAGATAATTTACTTTTTTAAAATTTATTTTTTTATAAATTCACTTTAAAAAAAATACTTTTCAACAAATAACAGGAAATCATATGTATAGAAGCAGATAATGGAATCAATAACCTTCGGTCTACGTGTATTTTCTTATAATATCAAAAGGGAAAAAAATTATTCTTTGAATTCGTCAAGAATATATGATGTATGTTTATATAAAAGGATGCCGATAATGTTGAAATAGAAGAAAGATTCCCTTTCGATATATTTAGAATCAAGTAAAAATAATCCTAGTTTAAAAAGATTTTTATTAAATTAATATTTAAAATCCTTGTTAGAAAAGGATAGTTTAAATTTATCTTGATTCTATAAACTTCTTTTAAATATAAGGGTGATATGTGTTAATTATCAATGAATAAAAGCTTAGTATTAATTAAAGTTTATTGGAATAAATCAAGTCTTGGTTTCAAAACATGACACCTACCAATCTCGCGGTAAGATTTTAGGAGCGTATCCACCGCCACCGAGCCAGCTGGGGAGCGGTGTCCTCCTCCTTCGCAAGCTTATGCACTACCCGTCCAAGCTGGTCCAGATGTTGCTCCATCTCCAGTTGATTACCCTCCGAGTCTCCGACAAATGGTGCTGAACACACCAAAATATCACCCCCTCCTGAAAAAGAAGAAGCATCAATGGTAACTGAGCTTTTCAAAACTGTGTGTGTGTAAATTCGTTATATATATATAAACACACACACAGCTGAGGGGACAAATTTTCTTATCTTTTTGACACAGTTGTTTGTGTTGTTTCGAATGTTTCTGCGACTTTAATTCTTCAAAGCTCACATCTCTCGGAATCCACCTTTGTGGAAAATTGTCTTAATTTGTTCGTTTTTCACACATGTTTTCTGTAACTAATTTCCTTGTACACATGTTTTGATGTAAATCTGTTTTATTATTTCAAAACAATGGGCAATCAATCATGGAATCACTCTTTCAAAGTTAGAGTTTGGCATCGGTTTTACCCTCCGCCTTTCAGAAACTCTCAATTGAGGATTTTTATCCAGTTTGAAGGTTTTCCATTCCACATTAATTCCCATCAAAATTGTACTTTTTTTGTAAAATTATTAAAGGTGAAAAAAAAATCGATAAGCTGATTAAAAAAATTAAAAAAATTGATTTGATAAAAAAATCGATAAGCTGATTAAAAAAATAATTAGAAAATTAAACCAAAAAAATTAATTAAAAAATTAAAAAATTGGTTTGGTTTCAATTTAAAACTTATAAAACCAATTGAATTGAATCATACTGATCCATCTCGAATGAATATAAAAATATTGTTTAAAATATGATTTCATGATAATGAATATATAAGATGTCTAATTTTTTTTATAAACCTTGATATTAAACATTGATAATTAAAATATCAATTAGTTTATTTTTTAATTTATTGTATATGTGATATATATTAAATGTTTTTTTTTATCAAATTGATTGACCTCATTCTTTTTTATTATTACTATTTTTAAGTTTTTAATTTTTGTTAGCAGGTTGATTTTCTTAAGAGTTCTTCTACTTTTTTTGTTGGTATGTCTCATTTTTTTCTATGAATTTTTATTTTATTTTTTATTTAATGTTTTAAACATTCTATTATTGCATTGTTTTATTTAAAGTTTAGATTTTTATATTGTAATAAGTATTATTTGATTTAATTAGTTTTAAAGAATATTTTGAAAATTAACAAAATATTACAAGTTTTATATAATTTATTTTATAAAAATATATTCAAAACTCGTACCGCTGCTTCTATATTGCCAGTTACTAACTCAATGTGGCTCGGGACATTGAATATCTTTAGCACCGTCCACGTGGAACATTTTCCTAGCTAGCTAGGTACTTAAGATTCCTGTGAGTTATTGATTTCAAAAAATGAGTCAGTACCATAATACCACCTATCAATCTCAAGGAATGCAAAATTAATTAACTATAATCCTATAATGAAAGAAGTTGTCAATAATATTACTAGTCTTTTGTTTATATATGGTTAATCAAGTTGATAAATTGATGGGTTGCTAACTTGCTATTGTTTTTTCAGGAGCATATCCGCCACCAAGCCAGCAGGTGCATCCTCCTCCTCCTCCTGGCACGCCCCAAATATCTTACCCTCCACCAGTTCAAGGGTACCATCAAGGTCAAGATGTTGCCCACCTGCACCTACTTGAATAATAATAATAATAATAATAATAGGATGCCCTCGTAGCGCTGCTATTATTATTATTATTATATTCTGTTCGGTCGTTTTGGGACCCCACATACTTGGACTGATAGTATGGTAATGCGTCCAATACCCAACGGAAAAATAGGAAAAACAAAAGGAAAAGAAAGAAGTAAAGCACAAAAACAAAGGACAGTCCAAGTGCACGAATCTCTGTGGGACTCATGCTCAAAAGCTCAATCCTTTGATTCATGTATCTGGGCTACTTATGAGATTAATTGATTAATTAATGAAACGATTTCAGAAAGGTCTCTTTATTTTCGTGTCAAGATTCAACTCTTTGAAAAGAAATATAGATTTACTATTAATATCACAAATACACACATAATTCATTAATAATATTAAGATACAGTTACTAAGTTGATCAGGATTCTGTTTATAAAGAATGAATTATATTTCCATTTAATTAGAAAAATAGCAATATATAGTTCAAATTAATTTGATGGCGTGTCTTGATATAATAAATATGGGGGCTAGAGGAGAGTGCCACCCTTCTCTATGCAATTCAAGGCTTTTGAGCTACTTTTTGTCTCGTTTTGATTAGAAGATCAATTATTATTTTCAATATCTTGACCATCTAACAGCAGACAAAAGTTCCATTTCGGAGGAACCTTCTGTCCATTTTCTATGCAATTCAAGTTAGAAAACGAAGGCAGAGTCCACGTTGCTTCTTGGAACAAATGGATTGAATTATTATTGGGAGAAACCCCAATTGTCACAACATGATAGGTCGTCTAGTTAGTTTTTCCATGCATGTAACAAGTCGCCATTGACGAAGACCTTAAAGAACAACTAGCCAACTCTATAAAGCATTTCATTTCATTTCATTTCATTCATTTGGTTTTTCCACATACCAAATACAAGTTTTTCATAGGTGATCATATCTTGATTTCAACAATGAGTTGCGACAACAACAATCATCAAGCTTCCGCAGGTAATTGAATTTATGTTCGGCTTCTGAAAATCTTTTTTTTCCCTTTTTTCTGTGATCTAGGAAGTTAATCAATTGATGGTTTACTAAATTGATGATTTTCAGGAGTATATCCTCCACCACCTACTTCATGTCCACCAAAGCAGGAGGGGCTTCCTCATCGTGTTCAAATGTCTTATCCATTACCAGTGCAAGGGTACTATGAAGCCGGTCCTTGTGTGGCACCTCGAGTTAGTGACCCTATGAAATACGGTCCTCAACACCTCCAACAGCCACCTCCTCCTCCAGAAAGAACTAGTCAGAGGGATGATGACTTTTCCACAGGATGGTAACTGAGATTCTTTTTTGGCCCTTTTTATTTAAATAATGATTCACTGTGTACTTATTTATTTATCTTTTTCCTACGTGACACAGTTGCTGCTGCTGCCTCTAGGGCGCGTGCTTTGAAGGACTATGAAGTAAAATTTGCACCTTATAATTGTTTCCCTTGTGTTTTGCTGGAAATAATAATTATTTTCGCTCTTTTTATGTCACTGTACGTACCATGTATGACATTTAATCACGTTGCTCTTTAATTAATATTTTTCTCCGTGCAACAACTTTTGATGGCCAAGCTTAATCTTTGAGGGTATTTTTAAAAGTTTTTTTAATATTTTTTTAAAAATATTTTATAAAAGTACTAGGTTTATTTAAAACCATAAAAAATATCATTTCAAGTTTTTTTATTTTAAATTAATGATTAATTTGATCTAACTAAACCTTCACCCCATGAGCCTTGAACTAGATTCAACCTGGGTGGGATGTTATAACTATGCTATTAATGACTTTAATTGCCACATCTCTTTGTTCAGCTTGTAAAGGAAACATGTGAACTTTCAAAGTGTATAAATAACGCTGGTATCATTGGGGAGGTTTCTTTTAAAAAATAAATAAATTAGGCATTTAGTACACATTAACTAGGGATATTTTATTCCCAAGTTGAATAACAAATAAAAAAATTATAGTTTGTTAGAATTGTTGCTATTAATATAAGTAATTATAAAATATTATTTGCATCCTATCAAAAAAAAGAGATACAATAATAGCTGCACCAATCATTAATAAAATAGTACAACTCATGTGTTGTCACCATTAATATCATAATTTATAGCTATGTTATCTTATCATTGATGTTTATAAATAGAGATATTATTTGAGATCAAAATGAAAGAAACAGAGAGAGAGAATACAATTAAAGATATGAAAAATATAAGATAGAGTGAGTTGTCAAAGCCAATAAACAATGATTACCATTGCAACACTACTAAAAGAAAAAAAATGAGTGATGGGAGAAGAATAGAGTGAATTGTTCCTCCTCTTCCATTGTTGTAAAATCTTATTCTCTCCCTATATAATAATAATAGTTTTTTCCATGGATGTAGACGGTTTGCCGAACCATGTTAAATATTTTATAAGTGTGCTTAGCCTTTAATGAGCAGTTATTAGTACATTACTAGTTTGGATTCCCCAATAATTGGTGTCAGAGCACATGATTTAAAGTGATGTTTGATTTTTGCTCAAAAATAAAGTTATCAAAATTGTGTTTTAACCATACCACTATATAGAGGAGGAAGAGACAAGCACACTAGTGAAAATCATGTGAAAATCAGACGTCGGACATGGCCATATACGTTTATATACACCGGCGAAGCGTCTGTCCACGAGCACAAATACGCCTCACATGTGCCACGCTTTTTCTTCATCCAAATAAGCTAACCCAACCCGAGTACTAGATGACCCGACCCATGTGACTGACTTGAATAGAGGATGACATCATCATGATGTAAGCATGATGTCAGCATGTATAGTTGGCATGCCATGTTAGTGCCTACTCAACTGACATGTCAGCATAGTGGGACCCATTTGCCAAGTCATTAGCAGCGAGCCAAATTATGTTGGAGCTAAGCTGCAAGTTGAGAAAAAAGATCCAGTGTAGCTGATCCTATGTGAAACTGAATCTGAGATTGAATTTGGGTTGTTAATGAGATCAAAATTATTTTGATCAAATCTTAACCATTTGAAATGCAATTTGGATGATTTCAGACTTGTTACCAGCTAATTTGATCATTTTCAGATGCAATGATATAGTCTGATCGTTGAGATTGAGACAAAAAATAGTTGTGATGAATTATTAAAAAGAAATTGCCTGATTAAGAGGCATCTGAGGGTAATCATGGTGGTTGATGGAGATGAAGAAGAAGAAGTCTCACATAATTTTCTAATTACATGTGTTGAACTATCAAGTGGGGAAATTTTAATTGCCTTAAGGAAAGACAAAAATTGGAACACTTTTAACACCCGATCATATGAATGATTTGAGATGGAGAGTGAAAATTGATGAAGATCAATCTTGATAAATCTAAGTATTAGTAGTCTCTTTAAATGTTGAGAAATCAGGTATAAAATCAGGATACCCTAAATCACTTGTAAAGGAAAGCCACAACAAAGCTAGCAAATGATTATATATCTGAAAGACAGTACGATGGATAGATATGGTATAAGAAGTTCTGTTTAGGAGATTGAGTTTTAAACAGGACCGGTGTGACCCCTTCAGTTGTTCCTGAGAACTTACTTGACGGATTATCCATACGGTACTATTTTTCTATATGTAACAGTTTGTAATGAAATTATTAAAGACTAGCATGATGACGGCACAAAGAAACAGTTGAGTTATTTATGTTCAAGGATTTGTTGGATTGGTGATTTCTCTAAAAAAATTAGATTCGGTGATTGTGATTTCTTGAGGGCATAATTGATGAAGACCCTGATAATAAAAAAAAAATACAATAAGAAGATAAAAATCAACATCCTATTTTGATTTTGTTAGGTGTTGTGATAAGATAAACTGCTTTCAAAGAAAAAAGAATGCATAAATGACTATAGCTATAAAACAGGAAAAACTAATCATCTTTTTTCTTTGAACAAATTTACATCCTCGTCCTTATTCTTTAACAAAACCGAAAATGCTTAACTCTCTAAATATTATGTTTCCATCAAATGATTCTAACAAAAAGTATAATTAACATATCAAAATAGTTTAGCGATAAAATTAATATATAAAATAGTTTAGGTGTGAAATTGATACTCTCTTAATTGTTCGAGGGCATATTTTATTATTTTTCTTATGTATAATTATAATTATAAAATAAAGTTTTTTGTAATTTTACAAGCCTACTTTACTTTTTCTTTCTTTACAATTAATTTTAATTTTGATTTAAAAATTTATTTTTTAATATATAATAAATAAATAAAAAGTTATATTAATATCAATAGTTATTTCACATTTTCATGGGCTGAGCCCAAGGTTTGCCATCGTTAAACTGAGATAATCTATTGCTATTGAGATGACTAGTTATTGAAAAACTGAGATAATCTATTGCTATTGAGATTGCTACTGAGATGACTAGTTATTGGTATTTTGATAATTTTATGGTATTAGTCCCAAAGCACATTGTTAAAATAGAAAACATAAAAATAAAAATAAATAAGTGGCAACAACAAAGCATGATCCACATGCATAAATATCTTGTTCAAAAATATAATTCTTTAATTCCAGTACTAAATCTATGGGAACATAGATTTCTTTAATTAAATGATATGATTAAATAAAACGGTGTTAAAGTGTTTTCTCCATCTTATTGTCACTCTTTCTTAAAATGTCATCATATTAAAAAAATTTCAACAATTAAAAATTCAACTCTTAAAAAAAAAATTCACCATTACTATTAAAATACAAACATAGTTTTTTCAATAGTATTAAACTATAATTAATAAGTTAATCTTGTTTTTGTTTACAAATTAAAAGGTGTAGTATAGTTTTATTTATAAAGGTTACATCAAGGCTTGGCATGCCATATTCTAGATTAAGTATATTTAAAAAAAAAAATTAAGAGTTGTAGTTTAATTGATTAGATTCTAAGTTTAATTTTTAGAGATTACAAGCTCAATATTCATAAATTTTATGGTTATTGGAGGCTTTCATAACTAGTAATTTGAAATCACATAATGTTAATTGAGGTGTATATAAACTCATAATGACACTAAATTAATCTAAATAGTATTCTTCTAAAAGAGAGAATCTTTAACTAGTTCTTCATTCTTCATTCTTCATTCTTATGAGAATTATAGGTATAAATATAATATGAATCGAAAGAAAAGGCCCATATTGTGAACATAATTTTGGAGGGACCTTCTGTCTATTTCCCAAATTTGTGGAAATTTTAATACGAAAGCAGAATCCATGTTGCTTCCTTGAACAAATGGATGAAACTATTCAAAGAAATGGCAATTGTCACAACACCACAGGCCCTAAAGTTTTTCCATGCATTAAGAAGCAGCCATTTCTTTGTAAAAGTCAAGCAGATGTATCCTCTTCCGCCCTCTTAATCTTATGCACCACCCGTCCAATAGATTAATATGTTTTATTTTTATTTGAATTTTTTAAAAGAAATAATAAAAAAATAATCTAAATTTATTTATTTAATTAAACACTAAGCTTAGCTTGTATAAGTTTTACGAGTAACTAAATTTAATATCTATGAGCTTAGTTAAGTACTAAATTTAAATATATATATGAGTTTAATAAACAGTTAGATTTAGTATCTTCGAGCTTGATCAAGAAAAATTTTAGGTTTCATGATTGTGCCATAACAATATAGTAAGGAGGGGATATCTTTCATATGGTGAGTTAGAGATATTCTTATCTTTAATATATTAAAGGTTTTATGTTAAAAGAAGGAGATGGCTTTTAGTCCTTTCCATGAAAAAAAAGAGAGAGAGAAAAAAGTAAAGCACATAAACAAAGGATAATCCAAGAACACAAATCTCTGTGGGATTATCAATAAATCTATATGGAACATAAATTTCTTTAATTAAATTATGAGATTAATTAACTAATGAAACGGTGTAAAAAAGGGCTCTCTATTTCAGTGTCAAAATTCAAGTCTTTGAAAAGAAATATACATTTACCATTAATATCACAAATACACACATAATTTATCAATAATATTAAAATATCATTAATAAGTTAATCAGGTTTATTTATAAAGAATGAATTATATTTCCATTTAATTAGAAAAATAGCAATATATAGTTCAAATTAATTTGATTAATTTGATTGCATGGCTTAATAATAAATATGGATTACACAAGAGAGCCACCCTTTTCCATGCAATTCAAGGCTTTCGACATCAAACCATATAGCAATGAAAGTCATGTAAGCTGTCAATTTAAATGAATGTTTGTTATTTGTATTTTAAAAGTATTAAAATTTTTATTATTTTTTATTATTTTTAAATTAATTTTTATATATATATATTTAGATTATTTTAATATATTAATATAAAAAATTATTTTAAAAAATAAAAAAATATTATTTTAATATATTTCTAAATAAAAAATATTTTAAAAATAACCATTATTATATTTTCAAATAACCATAGGCTTCTAGAAGAGAAAATCTATAACTCCTTCACCTTATTCTTATAAAAACTATAGGTTTGAATACAATATCAATTGAAGAAAAAAAACCTCATATCTTGACCATCTAGAGGCAGGCTAATTAAAGAATCATTTTGGAGGAACCTTCTGTACATTTTCCAGTTTCATGGAAGTTAATTAGGAAACGACGACAGAGTCCACATTGCTTCTTGGAACAAATGGATTGAATTATTCAAAGAAATCCCAATTGTCATAACATGATAGGTCGTCTAGTTTTTCCATGCATGTAAGAAGTCGCCATTGACGAAGACCTTAAAGAACAACTAGCCAACTCTATAGAACACAATATTTTATTTCATTCATTTGGTTTTTTCATATACCAAACAAGTTTTTCAGAGGTGATATCATATCTTGATTTCAACAATGAGTTACTACAACAACCAGTATCAAGCTTGAGCAGGTAATTGAATTTATGGTCGGCTTGTGAAAATCTTTTTTTTCTTTGTTTATGCGATTTAGGAAGTTAATCAAAATGGGTTACTAAATTGATAATTTTTCAGGAGTATATCCTCCACCACCTCCAGCACCTGTTTCATATTATCCACCAAAGCAGGAGGTGTATCCTCCTCCCCCTCCTCCTCCTCCTCCACTACCACAGTTTTATCCACCACCAGTGCAAGGGTACTACCAAGCCGGTCCTTATGTTGCACCACCTCCAGTTTGTTACCCTATGAAATATGGTCCTCAACACCACCAACAGCCACCACCTCCTCCAGAAAAAACTAAGCAGAGGGGTGATGAATTTTGCACAGGATGGTAACTAAGCATTTTTTTTTCCATTTTTATTTAAATAATGATTCACTGTGTACCTATTTATTTATCTTTTTGCTATGTGACACAGTTGCGCTGCCTTATGTTGCTGCTGCCTCTTGGACATGTGCTTTTAAGGACGATGAATGATTCTTTGTAAAATTTGCAGCTTATAATCGTTTCCCTTGTGTTTCTTGTTGCAAATCATAATTATTTTTGCTCTTTTTATGTCACTGTACGTACTATGTATTCTTTATTCACTCAATAACCTTCCTCTTTGATTAATAGGCAGGTAATATTCGGGTAGGGAAAATATTTTTTATTTATAAATATATTAAAATAATATTTTTTTTATTTTTTTAATATCAACACAAACAAAATCTAAAAACACAAAAAAATATTTTTAAATATTTTTTTTATATATTTTAACCAACCCTTAGCCCGTAATTCTAAACAGAGACGAATGCTTAAAAAGCAATTTGTCAGCACAATCAAATTATGGGCTGTAAGACTAGCTTGTGTTTGAAAGTTGAGCAGCTTGGTAATGGGACAGGCTCCACGGCGTAACCTACACGAGTGGGAATGGAGACTGTAGACTTCCGAGTAGAAAAGAGAAGGCTGAAGAATTGATGCAGTGAAACATAACTAATCATTGGTATAATCTGTGGGGGACTCATGGTCAAAAGCTGAATCCTTTGATTCATGTATCTGGGGTACTTATCAATAAATCTACGTGGAACATAAATTTCTTTAATTAAATTATGAGATTAATTAATTAATTAATGAAACGGTGTAAAAAAGGTGTCTCTATTTTAGTGTCAAGATTCAACTCTTTAAAAAGAAATGTTTCCATAGTAAAAAAAAACAGGCTGCTGACATGAAGGTTTTGATAGGTTATTTTTTTAGATAGAATCATTGACGGATTCAAAAAGACAGCCCCGTACAGTGACCGCCGTTTATATTACCGACAGATTCATCGATGGATTTGAAATGACAGATCCATACGGTGACGTGTCGATTGTTCCATTAGAATCATTGACGGTTTCACTACCGGATTGTCCGTCGGTGAACCCGTCAGGAAAAGTTAATATATGTATATGCTACCGATCTTCTCCTCCCCTATTTCTCCTTCTTCTTCCTAATCCCAACTCTCCCAACTCTCCCTATCTGTAAACAACCAGCCCCCCATCCTTTCCAAACAAAAATCTCCCTCATATCAGCACAGCAAGTTATATTTCTTAAAGTTTTGTGGTCACAACATCTGTGTTCTGGTTTACCGATGGATTTTATCAATTTTTGTAAATAATTCTTTCTTTTTAAATCTTAACATTTAATTAAATGTCAATTTTATCGTTTTTTTAGTATATGTATTTTGTTAGTAAATGTACATGTT
>NW_011500076.1:240002-241895 GCF_000495115.2 Populus euphratica
ACATCTATTCCTAGAAATTTTACTATAAGCGGTATTAGGTGTCCATGTAGGAAGTGTCAAAATAAAAAGTATCTGCATCCAGATGTTGTAATGATGCATCTTCTACACAAAGGGTTTATGGAGAATTACCAGTGTTGGTATGCACATGGAGAAGTATATGTTAGTGAGAGGAGAATGGAAGAAACAGTGGTTGGGTCTACTTCTAGTGCTAGCAACGAGAATGACAACACTAATCCTTACAGAAACATGATTATAGATGTAATGAGAATGAATCAAGGTAATGTTAGTCACTGTCCAATCGTAGAAGAAGAATCTAATATAGATGCAACTAGGTTTTTTGATTTGTTGAAAGATTTTGATGAACCATTATGGGATGGCTGCATGAACCATAGTAAATTATCAGCCGTAGCACATGTGTTCACCATCAAGTCAGAGCACGAGTTGAGTGAGGTCGGGTATGACAAGATTATTGAATGGGAAATAAACATTTTACCTAAAGAGAACAAACTGAAAGAAAATTTTTATGCTGGGAAGTCCATGATGAAACCCCTCGATTTAGGATACCAAAAAATTGACATGTGCCCTAACTTCTGCATGTTATACTACCTTGAAAATGCTGAGATGACCAAGTGCATGACATGCAAGCATTCCTGTTACAAACCTAGAACTGGCAAGGGAAAGACTCTAGTTGCATATAAAAAACTTAGATACTTCTCGATCACACCTAGACTGCAAAAGTCATTCATGTCACCAAAGACTGTTGAGCACATGACATGGCACCAAGCACACCATGCGGTTGATGGAGTGATGATTCATCCTTCTGACGGCGAAGCGTAGAAACGCTGTAACAGTGTTCATCCTCACTTTTTAGCTGAATCAAGGAATGTGAGTCTTAGGTTGTGTACAGACGGATTCAACCCATTTAGGTCATTTGCTGCTCCTTATTCTTGTTAGCCAGTTATACTCATAGTTTATAACTTGCCACCGAGAATGTGTATGAAGTTGGAGTTCATGTTTTTATCTACTGTCATACCTGGTAGCCCAGGGTGAAATATAGATGTTTGTCTTCAACCGTTGATTGATGAGTTGGCGCAATTGTGGTCCTTCGAAGCTCTGACTTATGATATATCGAGAAAATTTTTTTTTCTTATGAGGGCGGCTTTGATGTGGACTATCAATGATTTTCTAACTTATAGAATGCTTTTTGTGTGGAGCACGCATGGGAAACTCATATGTCCATACTGCATGGAAAACAACAAGGCATTCAAGCTAGCAAATGGAGGTAAATCTTGCCACTTAATCACAATTACAGAAAGAACAAAAGAGATTTCTTTGTTGGTAGAGTTGAAAAAGATGTTAAATCCCTGTGTCTTTCTGGTGAAGAATTGCATGATGTTGTCTTAGAGTATGGTGGCATTGTGTTTGGCCTTCAATCAGGTAAGCAAAAGTTTCCTGATTTTGGTTTGACCCATAATTGGGTAAAGCGAAGTATCTTTTGGGAGCTTCCTTATTGGAAGACCAATATGCTTTTCCATAACCTTGACGTCATGCACATCGAAAAAAACATGTTCGAGAATATTTTCAACACCATCATGGATGTGAAAGGGAAGATAAAGGACAACATCAAGGCTAGATTGGATATAACTTTATACTATAACCGTAAAAATATGGATTTGGTTTATGATGAGTTACGGGTCGCAAAACTAAGAGCAAGCTTCATGTTAGAGAAAAACATACAACTACTAGTCTACAAATGGCTTAAGAGTATGCGTTTTCTGGATGGACATACATCGAACATATCACAACTGGTTAATATAGAGGATTGCAGATTGTATAGAATGAAGAGTCATGACTACCACGTGTTTATGCAAACACTCATCCCATTAGCTTTTC
>NW_011500076.1:242414-260357 GCF_000495115.2 Populus euphratica
CATGATGATGGCGGTGAAGTGCCTTCCAGTAGGAACTTATTAATATTATCCAATACTGGATGACCCACACCTAAAAATACCATAAGCGGAAGATATTTGTCAGAAATAGAGTTCAAACAAGCACACAACTATGTTCTATTTAATTGTGATGAACTGGGACCTTTTATTCAGTAAGTTTATACTAATTAAAATTTATTAGTAATATACTGTTAGTTATATATTATAATATCATACACTCATTATCACTTGCAGGCAACATCGATAATATTTGCTCTCCAATAACTCACAGGTGACCGAATTCCAGATATTTCAATTACAAGATAAGCAGTTTGCCACATGGTTTAGAACACATGTAAGCACTATCATAAACTCATTCTAACTTTTAAAATTACTGTACGTATGCATGTTATTACGAGATTCTCGTTCATTTACTATTTATTGATGTACATTACATATAAGGTTTATCAAATGGGAAGGAGTGCACCTAAGTCATTGTCTTCACTAAGCCTGGGCCTGAAAGAAAATGAATGGATATGTTTTCCATATTAAAGAATATGGGCAAGGAAGAAAGATATACAATAACGGTGTTTGTGTTAAGGGATCCACTAGTAGTGAGTTAGAAGTTGACTACTATGGTAGATTAGAAGAGGTCGTCGAACTGTAATATCATAACGAGTAGAATAGAGTGTTTTTATTCAAATGTTATTGGTATGACACGACTGATAGAGGAATCAGAGTTGATCTGCACTATGGACTGGTCGAAATCAACTCAAAAGCTAGACTCTTAAACGATGTCTTTATTTTCGCAAAGTAATGTCAACAAGTTTATTACACATACACCCCTTCATTTAGAAAGGATCGATCAAGAGTGGATAGGGTTTTTGTTTTAAAAACGAAACCCCGGGGTCGTGTCGAGGTTGTTCAGGATGAGAATGAAAACACAAGTGTGCGATGTCGCACCCTTGCGAGCGGAGCGCGGTGTCGTTGCAACCATCAATTTCGCGATGATCTTTAATTGATTTTGGGGTCTTTTTTATGAATAAGAGAGTCTCCACCTAGTATTATGGTCACTAGAAACCCTAACTGGTCTTTCAGAGATTCTAAGGCAAGAGATTTGTTGCATAAAGGGAAGGTATTAGCACCCCTAGTACGCCCTACCTAAGGTAAGCTACTTGGTGTTTGGTTTGCCTTATAATTGTTATGGTGTTGTTATTTTTTTAAAATCCCATCTGTTTTCCTAGGTTTGATTCAAACTAAATTTATTAAGATAGAAATCCAAGGAGATTCCACGTGCTTCAAAAACTCATTTTTCCCTTAGTATTTAAAGAGTTTGCAACTCGTAAATAGCAAGGAGGAGGGACAAAAATTTAGAAATATAAGATGCTTTAAACGCCTATTTTTGCCTTAGTGTTTTGTACTCTCACGGCTCGTAAACCATTAGGGTATTGGCCGTATGCAACATACAATAAAACATTTTTATTTGATCAAAACGCAAGCATCACAGTAATCACAAATAAAGACATCAAGTCGTCACATATATTTCAAACATCATAAGATCTAAACAGTTCAGCTAAAACAAAGCAGGAGGAAAATAAAAAAAGAAACCCTCTAAAACCAAATCTCATCAAACAGAATTCGATGCATCAACTCACTCAAAACCTAAACATAGCCTAACCTATCATTTTCAACAGAAGAGAATGAATCTATATACACAGGAAAACCACAGCTCTGAACCTCATCCTATAGCAGAAACCATGACTCACGCTCCCCCCCTCTTTTTTTTAATCTCAGGCAACCATGCTTATTTCATGCAAAAGAAAAAAAAACTTTGAACACCATGCCTTTACATTATGTATGTGAAAGACTATAAGTACCTCCCAATGGCCAGCTACCTCTCTTTCCTAAGAACAGAAATGAACACGTGAACCAACACCTGCCAAAAGACTCCCCCAATACAAAGGAAACCCCTATCATGTTTTTCCTTTATGGATAAAACTAAATAATTAGGGAAGATGTTCCTATACAAATCCCAGTCACGGAGGCAGTGAGTAGAGGAGGGGAAGGATGATGACAGACCCTTGAGGCTCATGGTCCCGGGTAGCAACAAACAGAAAATATATAACTCTAACATAAATGATATCTCTAACTTAAAGCCATTAGAGTAAAAGCAAACGAGTACATATAATTTTTATATCCAGGTAGAAACCGAATTAATCCAGAGCAAAGGAAAAGAAAGAGAGAGAAAAAGGTTGGAACCAAACGAACAAAAAAAAAAGGTTGGAACCAGGTTTGAATATAACCAGGAAGAAAAAAAAGTTGAAACTTGTACCTACTACTTGCTAAAATGAAGTGTAAATAAACGGGTAGTTGTAGCCTTTTCTTTGCCTTTGATGACCCGAAGAAAAGCCTTCCTCTTGTGCTGTGAGGAGCTTTTCCAATTTTTACAGTTTTGTAAACTCCTTTTCGGTGAATCTCCTCTCTCTATCTCGATCTCCTTGTTTTTTTTCTTAATAATACTCTCAGCCTTTCCCTCTCCTTTTGTGTCTCTACTCTTTCCTCTCTTTTCTCTTCTGCCTCTGATTTCTTTTATATTGTTGCCCTCCTTTTCTCCCTTCTCCCCCTCTTTCTTTTCTTTTTTCGACTTTTTTTCCCTCCTCGTTAGGTCAACACCTGAGGCTTCTATATAGCCTATTCATGGCTTTGTTTAGAAAATAAATATTACATTAACTTTAGGGTGTAATATTGGGGAGCAGAAATAGGAAACTAGAATATTTGATTATGATTCTGTGATCAGCAGTGATTTCTTTCCTAGCTAGAGGATGGTGCAGCTCTTTTCTTTCCTTCCATAGAGCCAGCTGTTCTGTTTGAAATGAGACAATAAAAATATGGTCTACAGCTCCAAAAATCAAGCATGATGAGAAAGGAAAACAACAAAGGGAAAAATAGGAAAGAAATAAGATGGAGGGTGCAGCTGGAAAGTCCTATTTTCCTTATTCAGTGCGGTAAGAATCCTATCATTTATGATGATCCAGCCCCCTCTCTAGCTTTCCATATCCTTCTTCAATTAAATCCTTCATTTTAACACTTTTCGATTTAGTCCTTGGTCCAGAAAAAATCCTTCGAATCAGTCCCGCGAACTTGGGTTATATCTTTCCCGCGATAAAATTTTCTACTGTCACGTTAGATATTCAAATAGGAATATCTTGAGCTTGTGACATCGAAATCAAGTGACTCAAAAGCCCAAATTCATCTATACGTCTAGGACTAAAACTTTGATGAAGAAATTGAAGTGAGATAAAATCTTTTTACATAACAGAAACTAGTAATCTAGTTGGATAAAAGGGATTTCCGGGTTTAACTCAAAAACTGACGAATACCGAGAATCTTGACATGACTGAGAGTATGAACTAAGAACAAAAATCACAAAAACTAAGCCAAAAATAGAAATTTTTTAGTGTAGACTCCGATCAATATCCTTCTCGCGGTAGAATTCTCTACCTTCACGTTAGATATTCAAATAGGAATATCTTGAGCTTCTGATATTGAAGTCAAGTGATTCAAAAGTCCAAAATCATCTACGTGTCTAGGACTATAACTTTGATGAGGGAGTTGAAGTGAGAAAAAAATATTTTATTGAATAGAAACTAATAGCAATCTAGTTGGTCAAAAGGATTTCCAGGTCTAACTCAAAAATTGATAAATGTTGGGAATTCTGACGTGACTGAGAGTATGAACTAAGAACAAAAATCACAAAAACTAAGCTAAAAATATAAAAATCTTTTTTCAGTGCAGACTCGGGTCAATATCCTTCTCGTGGCAGAATTCTCTACCTTCACGTTAGATATTCAAACAGGAATATCTTGAGCTTATAATATCGAAGTCAAGAGATTTAAAAGCCCAAAATCATCTACGCATCTAGGACTACAACTTTAATGAGGGAGTTGAAGTGAGAAAAAAGCATTTTATTGAACAGAAACTGATAGTAATTTAGTTGGTTAAAAGGGATTTTCAGGTTTAAGTCAAAAACGGATGAATGCCAGGAATTCTGACATGACTGAGAATATGAACTAAGAACAAAAATCATAAAAACTAAGCCAAAAATATAAAAACCTTTTTTTAGTGCAGACTCGGGTCAATATCCTTCTCGCGGTAGAATTCTCTACCTTCATGTTAGATATTCAAACAGGAATATCTTGAGCTTCTGATATCAAAAGCCCAAAATCATCTACGCGTCTAGGACTACAACTTTGATGAAGAAGTCAAAGTGAAAAAATTATTTTATAGAACAGAAACTAGAAGTAATCTAGTTGGTCAAAAAGGTTCTTGATCTGACAATGCTAAAGCATCCAAATCTGACTGAGAATTTGTCCTAAAAATAATGATCCCTAGGACATAATAAAAGTATAGGTCACTTTTTAAACATGTCATGAGTGACAGAATATAGCTAGGATGGTCAGATATCGTACAAAACCAAGTTAGAATCAGAGCCTAGGTTGGAACAAAAGAAAAAAATAAATTGCGACAGCAGCAGAACCCCTTTTTTTCAGATGAGAAAGGAAAACAACAAAGAAAAAAAGATGAAAGAAATCAGATGGAGGGTGCAGCTATAAAGTCCTATTTTCCTTATTCGGTGCGGTAAGAATCCTGTCATTTATGATGATCCAGCCCCCTCTCCAGCTTTCCATATCCTTCTTCAATTAAATCCCTCATTTTAACACTTTTCAATTCAATCCTTGGTCCAGAAAAAATCCTTCGAATCAGTCCCGCAAACTTGGGTTATATCCTTCCCGCGGTAAAATTTTCTACCATCATGTTAGATATTCAAATAAGAATATCTTAAGCTTCTGATATCGAAATCAAGTGACTCAAAAGCCCAAATTCATCTATACGTCTAGGACTAAAACTTTGATGAAGAAATTGAAGTGAGATAAAATCTTTTTACAGAATAGAAACTAGTAGGTAATCTAGTTGGATAAAAGGGATTTTCGGGTTTAACTCAAAAACTGACGAATGCCGAGAATCCTAACATGACTAAGAGTATGAAATAAGAACAAAAATCACAAAAACTAAGCTAAAAATATAAAAATCTTTTTTCAGTGCAGACTCGGGTCAATATCCTTCTCGTGGCAGAATTCTCTACCTTCACGTTAGATATTCAAACAGGAATATCTTGAGCTTCTGATATTGAAGTCAAGCAATTCAAAAGTCTAAAATAATCTACGCGTCTAGGACTACAACTTTGATGAGGGAGTTGAAGTGAGAAAAAATTATTTTATTGAACAGAAACTGATAGTAATCTAGTTGGTCAAAAGGGATTTCTAGGTCTAACTCAAAAACTGATGAATATCGGGAATTCTAACATGATTGAGAGTATGAACTAAGAATAAAAATCACAAACTAAGCTAAAAATATAAAAATCTTTCTTCAGTGTAGACTCGGGGCAATATCCTTCTCGTGGCAGAATTCTCTACCTTCACGTTAGATATTCAAACAGGAATATCTTGAGCTTATGATATCGAAGTCAAGAGATTCAAAAGCCCAAAATCATTTATGCATCTAGGACTACAACTTTGATGAGGGAGTTGAAGTGAGAAAAAAGCATTTTATTGAACAGAAACTGACAGTAATTTAGTTGGTCAAAAGGGATTTCCAGGTTTAAGTCAAAAACTGATGAATGCCGGGAATTCTAACATGACTGAGAGTATGAACTAAGAACAAAAATCATAAAAACTAAGCCAAAAATATAAAAATCTTTTTTTAGTGCAGACTCGGGTCAATATCCTTCTCGCGGTCGAATTCCCTACCTTCATGTTAGATATTCAAACAGGAATATCTTGAGCTTCTGATATCGAAATCAAGCGATTCAAAAGCCCAAAATCATCTACGCGTCTAGGACTATAGCTTTGATGAAGAAGTCAAAGTGAGAAAAAATCATTTTATAGAACAGAAACTGGCAGCAATCTAGTTGGTCAAAAAAGTTCTTGATCTGATAATGCTAAAGCATCCAAATCTGACTGAGAATTTGTCCTAAAAATAATGATCCCTAGGATAAAGGTATAGGTCAATTTTTGAACATGTCATGAGTGACAGAATATAGCTAGGATGGTCAGATATCGTACAAAACCAAGTTAGAATCAGAGCCTAAGTTGGAACAAAAGAAAAAAATAATTGCGACAACAGTAGAACCTTTTTTTTTTCTTTTTATTTTTTAAAAAAAATTATAACAAAATAGGTAAAAAATTAGTTAGCAACATGCGGGATGAAGTCTTTCAAGTTAGTGAGGTGGTTGAACCATATCGAGTTGCTCCTTTTATTGAATTGGAAGAAAATTCAAATTTTCATATTTTCGATGATAGTCTTGTTGATGTTGACGCAAAGGAGTTGAATTTTGTTTTGAACTCTAATGGACAACAAATGTCGATGAAGAAGATGATATTCATAATGAAGATTGCGATGAAGGTGATGACAATTCAATTGATGACGATGAAGAAGAAAATTCTAACCAACTATCAAAATGAAGCCCTATGTAAAACATTTTTTTCATGTAATTTAGATTATGGATGATATATGTTGCACCCTCAAGAATGGAGCGCAGCGTTGCGACGACCATTGATTGATTTCAGGGTCTTTTAGTTTTATTATTTGTGTAAAAGGGAGTCACTACCTAGTATTATGGTCACTAGAAAACTTAACTAGTTTTTCAAAGATTCTAAGGCAAGGGAAGGTGTTAGCACCCCTAGTATGCCCTACCTTAGGTAAGCTATTTGGTGTTTGGTTTGTCTTATAATTACTGTGGTGTTGGTATTTTCTAATCTCATTAGTTTTTCTTGATTTAATTCTGACTAAATTTATTAAGAAAGAAATCCAAGGAGATTCCATGCGCTTTACAAGCTCATTTTTCTCTTAGTATTTCAAAAGTTTGCGACTCATAAGTCCAAGGAGGAGGGACAAAAATTTAGAAATATAGGGTGCCTTAAAAAAACCTATTTTTTTTTGTCTTAGTGTTTTATACTCTCACAACTCGTAAACCGTGAAGTAAAAAAATTGAAATGTCCTTGATTATAATCAAGGCTTCTTTTAAGGATGTGTGCAAATTTATTATTCCTAGAAAATTATTTTGGATATTTACCACTTCGGGTTTCTTATCCAAATATTAACAGTGAATAATAACAAATTATTTCCAATAATATTTTGGATATTCAGCCTAGGTTCTAACACCAAAGTTTGAGCTAAAAAAAAATGATGCAAGGCAGCCATACTAATTTCATGTGAAAGGAGAAGAACCTAGGCAGCATGCTTTATTCCCCGTATGTTAAAGACTAAGACTAAAGAAATAAATGGCAGCTACCTTGTTTTAAAGAAAACAGAAACAAGTTCTTGAAAAGAATGAACAACAAACCCCAAATATACATACGACAAAGAAGAAGAAAAAACTGAGGCTCATACCTGCTGCTATGGCATGTTTTAAATGTAAAAGATGACGTGCAAGCCAATGGACAAAGCTTGTGCCTTCTCGCCTCAAGCATCCACTAGGCAGCACCCTTCCGATTCTTTCTCTTCACTCTTTCAGGACCATCACCTGCAAATGGACTTATGAGAGAAAAATCAATGTGTTTTTGGGAGTCAAACCTATTCATCTTACGGAGAAGGGCTTCAACTTCAAAAATTCAGTGTTGGTTCTCCTCATCCAGGGTGAGAAACATTCTTGCAGCATTACTAATGTGGCTCAGGGATGCCGTGTCCTTAAGAGAGCAGATTGAGTGGAGACCAGTAAGGGCAAAGGGTCTATGTTGATGAGAGGGAGAGGGGACAGTGTGCGGCTATAGAGAAAGATCTCTATTTTCTTTTTTTTATTAGGGGGTGGTTGCTTTGTTTTTTTTCAAAAGATGAGAGGGCGAGAGGGCTACGACTTCTTTGCTAAAGAGGATAGGTTTAGGTTTTTCTTTGTGTTTTCCTTTTTTATGAAAAATTATCCCCCTTTTGAATATGTTTCTCTTCTTTTCTCAGGTAAGGAGTCAAGGCTTCTACCCAGCCTATACATGGCTTTATTTAGGAAGCAAATATTATATTAACTCTAGGGTGTAATACCGGGTGAGCAGAAATAGGAAACTAGAATATTTGATTCTGATTTTGTGATCAACAATGATTTCTTTCCTAGTTAGAGGATGGTGCGGCTCTTTTCTTTCCTTCCATAGAGACAACTGCTCTCTTTGAAATGAGGCAATAAAAATGTGGTCTGCAGCTCCAAAAATCAAGCGTGATGTGAAAGGAAAGCAGTAGAGAAAAAAGAAAAGAAATCAAATGGAGGGTGCAGCTGCAAAGTCTTATTTTTCTTATTTAGTGTGGTAAAAAATCATGTCATTTATGATGATCCAACCCCACTATCTAGCTCTCAATATCCTTCTGCAATTCAATCCCTCATTTAGCATGTTTTGATTCAGTCCTTGGTCAAAAAAAAAAAAAATCCTTCGAATCAGTCCCATGAACTTGGGCTAAATTCTTCTTGCCGTAGAATTCTCTACCTTTATGTTAGATATTCAAACATGAATATCTTGAGCTTATGATATCAAAATCAAGTGATTTAAAAGCCCAAATTCATCTACGTGTCTAGGACTACAACTTTGATGAAGAGGTCAAAGTGAGATAAAATCATTTTATAAAACAGAATCTAGCAGTAATTTCGTTGGTCAAAAAGGATTTCCGGGTCTAACTCAAAAACTGACGAATGCCGAGAATCCTAATATGACTAAGAGTATGAACTAAGAACAAAAATCATAAAAACTACACCAAAAATAGAATTTTTTTTAGTGCAGAATCGGGTCAATATCCTTCTCGCGGCAGAATTCTCTGCCTTCACATTAGATATTCAAACAAGAAATATCTTGAGCTTCTGACATCGAAATCAAACAATTCAAAAATATTTCTTTCTCCTTTGCTTTTGTCAATTTTCTAGCAAACATGAGCTATACTCCTACACTTGGTTCAAAACAGGTAGACATCATCTCTAGCACGTGGGGTTCAAAATTGAGTAACAACAATATATTTTGAAACACAAAATATCTATTACTTGAAATAATTAGTTGAAGTGCCATAATTACAAAATAATTACTTAAAATAGTTATTGATGAAGGATGATATATTTTGTAACATGAAATAATTACTTGAAATGCCACCACATCACCGACAACAACACCGACGACTTTAAGTCCGTCGGCATTTCACAGAGAGTTCGAACATAATTACTTGAATTGGCACCACATCACCGACGGCCTTAAGTCCGTTGGCATTTCACATAGAGTTCGAAAAAAATTACTTGAAATGCCACCACATCACCGACAGCAACACCGATGGCCTTAAGTCCGTTGGCATTTCACACAGAGTTTGAAAAAAATTACTTGAAATGCCACCACATCACTGACGACAATACCGATGGCCTTAAGTCCGTCAGCATCTCATAGAGAGTTCAAAAATAATTACTTGAAATGCCACCACATCACCAACAGCAACACCGACGGCATTAAGCCCGTCGGCATTTCATAGAGAGTTTGAAAATAATTACTTGAAATGCCACCACATCACCGACGGCAACATCGATGACATTAAGTCCGTTGGCATTTAACAATAGCTGCCACACTTATCGATGAATTTACAAACAAATATATTCAGTCGGTATTTCATACACTCACCGATAGCTTTACTGACGGTTAATGTCCGTTGGTAAATCACGATATCACCGACGGAATACAAATCTGTTGGTATATTTCAAGTGGGAATCATTTGTTTTGCATGCAAATTCTGTTTGTAAAACCATCGGTAAATGGTTTTTTTTGTTTCGTCAACCGATATAACGACGGAATGTTGAATCACCGATGAAAGGAAACCCGACAGACATAATCTGTTGGTGATGACGTCGATAAAAAAATTACCAACGAACTTCTAATCACACATCAACGGAGAGTACCAATAATTAGGTGGAAGCGAGTGGTATTTGAAAACAACTCGGAAAACTGCAGATCAAGTTTGGAAACAAACACTGGTGTATCAACAGGTTTACATGATGACATACCAACATTATTTAGAATATCAAGAATATACTTGTGTTGACTAAGTACAAGACCCATACTGGTGGGAGCAACTTCAATCCCTAAAAAGTAACGTGCATAACCCAAGTCACGAAGTTTAAACTCTGAGCTCAGCAAGGTAATGAGGCGATGACTTAATTCAGAGTTATTACCAGTAATTAAGATGTCATCCACATAGACAAGTAACAAATACTAAAAGTTCCATTCAGAATAAATAGGGAGGTATCAACCTTTAAAGCCCGAAAACCGATAGTCAAGAGGAAATCATTTAGTTGCATGTACCAGGCCCGTGGTGCTTATTCTAAACCATAGAGAGATTTGTGAAGGCAACAAGCATGAGTAGGCAAAGCAGTATTGACAAAGCTTAGGGGTTGTTGCATGTAAATAACCTCACGAAGTGAGCCATTGAGGAAGGCATTGTGAACATCAAGTTGTCGAATCTACCATCCTTTTGAGACTGCAATTATGAGAATTAACTGAACAGTAGGTGGTTTAACAACAAAACTGAAGGTTTCTAAATAATTTATACCTTTTCATTAGGTGAACCCCTATGCAACTAAGCAAGCCTTGTATTAGTCAATGGCCCCATCAACTCACCGCTTGATTTTATATACACATCAGCAGTTAACAATGTTCATAAAAGGATCAAATGACACCAATAACCAAGTGGCATTGGCATGAAAGGCTGAAATTTTTAAGGCAAAAGTGTAAAATAAAAAGAAATCTCTTGGCCAATCTCAAACTTACAAGAAAAAAATTATGTTTAGTTCATCTATTTTGTTTTTTTCTTTGTAATCCCTTTAATTTTTATAGTTCTAATTTTGATTTAAAAACTTATTTTCTTAATATTTTAGTTTATAAATTTAATAAATGAAAAAGAAAATTTTCATAAAAAAATTATATTAATATCAACATGTTCCATTGTTACATTCTATAAGGTTATTATTATATTATATAAGGTTATTATTATATTGATCGGTCGTGTTGTATATTTCTGAGAGTCGAGCCTAAGATCTTACATTGTGAAACTGAGATTCATTGCTATTGAGATGACTAGGTAACTCTGGTTGGTGGTATTTTGATTGTTTGGTATCAATCCCAATGCACCCTGGGAAAATAGGAAACATAAAAAAAGAAATAAAGAAAACGGCAAGAGCAAAAAGCATGATTCACATGCAGAAATCTCTTGTGTAATTCATGTTCAAAAACATAATTCTTTAATTCCAGTATTAAATCTGCATGGAACACAAATTTCTTTAAGTAAACGATGAAATTGAATAAAATGATGTTGAAGTGTTTTCTCCATTTGAATATCACTCTTTCTTAAAGTGTCATCATATTCAATTTTTCTCAACAATTAAAAATTCAACTCTTAAAAAAAAATACTTACACCATCGATATTAAAATACAAACATAGTTTTTTCAATAATATTAAACTATAATTAATAAGTTACTCTTATTTCTGTTTTACAAATTAAAAGGTGAAGTATACTTTCATTTACAAAGCTTATAGCAATGCTTGGCATGTCGTATCCAAGATTAAGTCGCTCTTCCTCATTCTTAGAAGAATTATAGGTTTAAATTTAATTTGAATTGAAAGAAAAGACATATTTTGACCATAATTTTGGAGGAACCTTGTGTCTGTTTCCCAAATTTGGAAATTTCAGTACGAAAGCAGAATCCATACTGCTTCCTTGAACAAATGAATTAAACTATTCATAAATATCATTACATCACCGTCAGAATTCTTAACAGAAAATTGTAATAATTTATTTATATTTTACTCATGTTAAGAGTAATCAATTTTCTTATACATATATTAAGGTGAATCTGTTTTGTTATTTCAACAAAATGTGCAATAAATCATGGAATTGCTCGTTCAATTCTAGAATTTGGACTGGTTCTTAACCACACAATACTTTTCCACATATATATCGACTAGTACATTGAGGTAGGACCGATCGATGTGCTCAGATAAAGGGATCCTTTTCCGACGAGAGGACTAACAATGGCATGTCATTTTTATGGCTTGGTAGTGAGTCCAAGGCCAATGGAAATATAGGAAACCTAAAAAGAAGAAAACAAAAAAACAGAGGTAAACTTGTAGATTTTGATAGGACACGGAGGGGAAGAACCCAGCCATAATAGTAGGGATAATCAGCTCAAGTGGTACCAGCATAGCCCAGGAACTTTCATCTGACCCATCGTACAAGGTGGTGTGTGGTGTCATCCTATTGGATTGGATTGGGTCTATATTTAAGATATGGAGGTGAACGAGATCGAATCCTATTCATTTTAATATTATATTGTATTAAAAAGAATTTAAATAATATGTCAATATATCTATATAATTAATATAAATATATTTTTTAGGCTAAATTCGGTGAGTTTTAAATTGAGTTTAACGTAGCAAATAAGAATAATTATTCAAAAAAACATTTAACACTGTAATATATATATATATATATATATATATATTTGTCGTTGTGAAGGGAAGAAAATTGCAAGTTGGAATAGTACCCGTCTTAGTTTTCTTTAAATAAATTACGAATTAAATACAAAATAATAATAAATTTATGAAAATTTTAAATAAAAAAAGTTAATAGAGGAAGTCCGTGTCTTTTAAGTTTTTGGATTTTGTATTATAATAATGGTATATGTTCAAAACTTATTAAAATTGAAAAGTCTCCTATGCATCATTTTTTCAGGGACCATCTGCCTAATTTCCAATTTTAAATGAAGGCAGATAGGTCCTCTAGTTTTGAACACGGATAAAATTATTCAAAGGAATGCCAATTGTCACATCATGAAAGGTCCTCTAGATTCAGTAAGAAACTGTCAAATTTGTCAAAACATGTTTTAGTTTAAACCACAATGCATGCCAGGCTGCTTCGTCTCTATAATGCAAAAACCAAGCACCTAAAGAACAACTAGCCAAGTCTATAAAACCTACACTGTAATAAACTTAATTTCATTTTATTCGTTTGGTTTTTCCATATACCAAACAAGTTTTTCAAAGGTGATCTCAACAATGAGTTGCTGCCACAATCATTATCCAGCTCCTGCAGGTAATTGAATTTTGTGTTCATCTTGTGAAGTTTTTTTCCTTAATGTGATTTAGCATGTTAATCAATTGATGGGTTACTATATTGATGATTTTCAGCAGGATATCCACCGCCAACTTGTTCACAGCAGCCACCTTTTTATCCTCCACAACCGCCTTGTTCACAGCAGCCACCTTGTTATCCACCACAAACGCCTTGTCCACAGCAGCCACAACATAACTGTCAAGCCCATCATTGTGCCGCACCTCCTCAAGAGAAACCTAATAGCGGAAATTGGTGATAATTGAACATTTAATTTTCTTTTTCCTATCTTTATTTAAACAATCATTTACTGTATACATTTTTATTTATCTTTTTTCTATGTGACAGTTGTGCTGTATTACGTGGCTGCTGCTGCTTGGTCTCTATTATTGCAAGCTGCGCGGGATTTTTTATGGGGTAAGAGACCAAGACAATTGAAATAATGGATATGAGATAGAATAAGAGATGAGGACACGTTATTTTTAATATATATGTTACTATGAAGATTTGATAATAAATAGCAAACACTAAGATCATGAAACACCGTTTACTAAAATAATATTTTGTGAGGTTGTGAGCATTTAATTTACCGTTTAGGATTCTTTTCTTTCTTGTGATGCTTTTCTTGATCTTTTGTTCGGCGATGGATTTATAATAGAACATCTAGGACAAAAACAATTTTGTTTGTTAAGATTGAATTTACAACAAGATCAAGATGAACAACATGCTTAGTTTTTAGCAAAGACGTTGTAGTGGGATTTTGACAGGACACGCAGGAGAAAAGCAAGTCAACTCGTTAAGACAACAAGTCAGCCATAATGCATGTAGAATAATCAGCTCAAGTAGTGTTAGTGTAGGCGTAGAAATTTCATCTGATCCATCGTACAGGGTTTATAATGTTATCCGAATTTTTATTCAATTTATTTTAGAATCAGATATGAAGATGAATGAGATGTTAGCCAGTAAATACCATCTAGCTAGTCCCCATATATGTTGCTACATCTCTTTTCGTTTACCCTACCACAAATGGTGTTGAACACACCAAAATGGCACCCCCTCCTGAAGGGAAAAAAAATAAAATAAAATAAAAGCATGGTAATTGGACATTTCAAGGCTCCATGCGCGCGTAAATTCCCTTCATAATAATATATATACATGGGTGCTAATGTTTTTTTTTTTTTGTGAAATAAATGTGTGATTTTTTTTTATAAAAATAAAAAATAAAATGAGGAAAGAAAAATTAAGACTTACGGATATTTCATATTCCTATTCGACTGGGCTAAATTCAGCCTACTAAGAAAAAAGAAAGTGCGAGCCAAGTATGGACTTCAGGCTCAATCAGTCTGAATAATTTTTGGTTAAGGGTGTGTTTGGCAAAACATACCTTGTACATTTCATGTATTTTATTTTTATTTTATTTTGATATTTAGCAAAATGAGTCCCTTTTTATGTCAGAAATTCCAAAACAAAATTGAGATCTTTGTTGATTTATTTTTCGGCCTCTTACATTTTATTTTATTTTTTTCTTTGTGTATTATTTTTTTTCCTTGTTATATGCTCATTCTAGATACCATTACTATTAAACGCAAACATGTTATGCAATGCATCTTTTTTTTCCTTTCTTATCTAAACAAAAAGCAAATTATAAAAAGGGTAAGTAGAGGCATATAAATTTTTTTTTCTTTTTTATTAAAAATTTAGAATTTTATAAACTTATTCATTAATTTTAGAGTCAGAAATATCATATTTTTTGGGTTTGTGTAATATTTATTAACACTAAAGTTGGAAATATTCATAAGTAAACGTTCATTGATGCAAAAGTCAGAAAGATTATAGGAAGAACAAAAAAAAAGAATAAATTCTTAGCAATTTTAGACGAAATCAGCTATATGACTTGCCTCAAATAGGAGCTTAAGAGGTGATAATATTTTTCATTTCACGTAACCAGTTTTGTATTATAAAATCTATGTTGACCAGCTAGGATTCCTAATAACTATAATACTAGGTGGTGACTCCTTAAACTAGACATTTCCCTTCAAGGAATAAGATGTCAAATATCACTTCTTTTTCAATTGAAAAGTTTTAATTGCTTGATATGATATCCGAGTGTCATAGAATGACGACTTCATTGAAGACTTCTAGAACTAAGCTTTGTGTTTTGTCTTTTTATTGCTATCTCATTGGTTGTGCTTGTTTGATTTATTTAATTCCCTTTACTGCTTCAGCATGCATCCTTGGGGAAGTAACGATATCCCAATGGCTTTAACTTTGGCAAGATTTATTAAACCATCCAACTCTCACTTGATTATTTACTCGATAATGGTTGATATGACGATCTGATATTTCTCATGTTCTCTATTTTCACACTACTTGTAAACCTCATATCGGCCTTCCAAAACGATCATTGAACATGCAAAAGACCCTTTGAGACTAAATAGTAACCTATCCCCATGATGCACTTAACAAGTTGAATTGACCTGCTAGGTTGTATCCTGTGTAATCTTGATATGGCAAGCCCAACATGTGAAATCTTGAATCTTAAGACCATTAGGTGGCAAATGATCATCACTAGATAGTAACCATTAAGTTTGTTATAGTTGACAAGAGGAAACTAACTTGAATTAAATGCCGAAAAGTTTATCAAAAGCTCAAACTTAAGCAAGAAAGGATAACAATATCAGGTTTTCAAAATCCATGAATAACAACCATTGTCACCCCGTGACAGGCGAGTCCACAATGAATGTGCATTTTCCTTGTTGATAAGATCATCACTTGTGCATGGTTGCATAATTTTCATTTAGGGAGTTAAAATATAGGTTCCTACTAAAATGCACTTATAAGCATTCATCTACAAAAAAAATAATTAGATAATGAAGAAAAAACTCAATTAAAAGCTTAACACCAAAAAGAGTTGAAAGGTCTTATAGAAAAATTCACAAGGCTTACTAGTTTACTCAAATAGACCTTAAAATCTAAATTTGAAGGAGTAAAATTTATACTTCAATCTATTCAAATACACTTTTCAGTCTATTCAAATACATTTTTGACATATTAAAGTAGACTAGCACAAGCTTACCACCATTAAAACAATTCTTACTTGCCTTAAAAAGTTATAATTGATTTTGGGTTACTTTATTTTCCTTCTAATGATTTTCAACTTATGAAATTTTGTGATATTAGTTATATTAAGAGCCCTACCAGTTTTGTATTTCCTTGAAAATCACATTCGATTTTTTTCTTCTTTCTCATGTCTTGTTTCTGTGTTTATCTTTATTGTATATTTGTATTTATCTAGGAGTTATAACTTGAATAACACAAAGAGACATGCCCATTTCAATACCTAATATCGAGTTTCTGACTTCTTGAGGTAAGAAGTTCAACCCTTTTGAGGTATTTCCTCTGTACTCGTGTTTGTGCCTCATGTTTTTAAGCATCTGTCCAGTAATTCTAGTAAACAAGGGTCAAAAGACGTGATGAAATATGATAGCCTAAAAATTGGATTAATAAAGATAAAAATTGAGCCTTTTGGTTGTACATTAAATTGACTTCATCTTAAATCTTATTTATTCGTTAGAAAATAGCTTTATTTTAAAAACAAATTTCAGAAAAAAAAAATTATCTTTCAATGTTTGGTAATATAATAAAAAATAAGTTGAAAAATATTTTTCAATTTTGGTTATCTCATGAAAAATAAGTTAGAAAATAACTTACTAATGTTTTATTTTTTTCAAGTTTATTAAAATAATAAGAAATAAATCTTACAAATTAAAAGATTGAATGAGAATGAAATTAAAAAAAAATATATAATTTCATAAATTATCTCAAATAAAATAAATAATAATAAAAATAATAGAGATCAAATCTAAAAAATAAAAAACATTGAAAGATGAAGAAATTAAAATAATAATAATAATTAATATTTCATAAATTATTTCAAATAAAATAAGTAACAATCAAAAGAATGAGGATAAAATTTGATAGATAAAAAATTTCAATTAAAAAATGATAAGGAAAAAGCAAATAACAATTATAAAAATGAAGACCAAAATTAATATAAAAATTAAATTCTAAGAGATGAAATTAAAAACAATATTCAAAATAAAATATATGTAGTAATCAAAAGTTTGAGAACTAAATTTGATATAATCAGCAAATAATATGACATTTTTAATTTTTTCACAACTTCCAAAAAATGTTTTCCATCCAAAGTAAAAGGAAAACATTTTTCTAGAAATCAAGCCAAATTTTTTGTTCACTGAAAAGTATTTTTTATTAATCAAAAAGTGTTTTCTGTTGATTAATTTTTCTAATAATAAACAAATACAGGAAAGTTTGAAAAGTAATTTTCTAAAAATTACTTTTCAAAAAAAAACTACAACCTTAATTATTGTTCTCGGAAATCATATATGTATAGAAGTAGAAAATGGAACAATAACCTTTGGTCTACGTGTATTTTCCTATATATCAAAAGGGGAAAAAATATTTTTTAAATTCATCAAGAATATTTGAAGTATATTTATAGAAAAAGATGTTGATAATGTTTAAATAGGAGAAAGATTCCCTTTTGATATATTTAGAATCAAGTAAAAGTCCTAGTTTAAAAAGATTTTTATTAAATTAATATTTAAAATTCTTGTTAGAAAAAAAGATAGTTTAAATCATAAACTTCTATTAAAATATATGGTTTTATGAGAAGGAATATACAAGATGTTCAATTTTGTTTAAAACCTTGTTGTTTATAACGATATTATTTTTTTTTCTCAAACCCTTAAGAC
>NW_011500076.1:260367-337976 GCF_000495115.2 Populus euphratica
TAATTGATTCTAACAAAGATTACAATTAACTTATCAAAATAGTTCAAGGTAAAATTAATATATAAAATAGTTTAGGTGTGAAATTGATACTACCCTAATTGTTTAAGGGTATATTTTGATATTTTTGTTATGTATAATTGTAATTACAAAATATACTAAAAAAATATATGTACATGACTATAGCAATCTACAATATCATGATTTTTTTATTGCAATCTTCTATGTACAAATTAATAATTAATTTCTTAAGACTTAATAAGGAAAGAAAAAATTGAAGGCAAAAGTGTCAAATAAAAAGAAATCTCTTGAAGGCAAAAATTAATAATTAATTTCTTAAGATTTAATAAGGAAATAAAAAATTGAAGGTAAAAGTGTCAAATAAAAAGAAATTTCTTGGCCAATCTCAAACTTCCAAGAAAAAAGTTATGTCTAGTTTATCTACTTTGTTTTTTTTTCTTTGCAATCCCTTTAATTTTTATAATTCTAATTTTCATTTAAAAACTTATTTTCTTAATATTTTAGTTTATAAATTTAATAAATAAAGAATAAAATTACCATAAAAAAATTATATTAATATCAACATGTTCCATTATTCCATTCTATAAGGTTATTATTATATTGATCGGTTGTGTTGTCTATTTCTGAGAGCCGAACCGAAGATCTTATATTGTTGAATTGAGATCCATTGCTATTGAGATGACTAACTGACTCTTGGTTGGTGGTATTTTTTTTTTATTTACATGGGGTGTTCGGGCCAGCTTGCGCGTACCACGACTAATCCCCACGGCCCACTGAATACCTTGAAAACCCAGTAGGCATGTAAAGCACTGCGAGGATGACAGACGTGCACGTCAAGTCTCGAACCCAGGTGTAGTGAAAGAAGACAAGCTCCTTCCATCACTAAACCAAACACTGGAATACGGTTGGTGGTATTTTAATAGTTTGGTATCGATCCCAATGCACCCTGGGAAAATAGGAAACATAAAAAAGGAAATAAAAAAAAAACGACAAGAGCAAAAAGCATGATTCATGTACATACACAAATTTCTTATGTAATTCATGTTCGAAAACATAATTCTTTAATTCCAGTATTAAATCTGCATGGAACACAAAATTTTTTAATTAAACAATGAGATTGAGCAAAACAATGTTAACGTGTTTTCTCCATTTGAATATCACTCTCTCTTAAAGTGTCATAATATTCAATTTTTCTCCACAATTAAAAATTCAACTCTTAAAAAAAAAACTACTTACACCATTAATATTAAAATACAAACATAGTTTTTTCAATAATATTAAACTATAATTAATAAGTTACTCTTGTTTCTGTTTTACAAATTAAAAGGTGAAGTATAGTTTCATTTATAAAGCTTATATCAAGGCTTGGCATGACATATCCTATAAATTAAATATACTTTTAAAAAAAATTAAAAAGATATAATGTAATTTGTTAGGTTTTGAATTTATTTTCTAGAAATTATCAATTTGAATCTAATAAATTTTAGGCTTATTAACTTAAAGACTTATAGAATTAGATGAATTGTGTATAAACTGATTCCTACATTTTAACTTAAAGACTTATAGAATTAGATGAAGTGTCTAAAATGTATACTTTATTCTACATAATCTTTAACTCATTCTTCAATCTTAGAAGAATTATAGGTATAACTTATTATTTTCAAAATTAAAAGGATTAAATCGCAAAATAATAATAATAAAATTATAATTTTCCCACAACAGAAATATTTTGTCCTTGTGAGCCTGAGAGTTCACTAGAGACACAAATCAGTCACTAGCAACTCATATTTTAACTTCTAACAAATGGAGCAAAGTCCATTTATGATCTATCTATGAAATTGAAATGAACGGAGGATCGTAATTTGTGTAGAGTTTATAGTACTCTATTAAAAAACTGCTTCGGCCACCCTTTTCTTTTAAGCTTTTAGAAAAACATTCTGCGAGGGAAAAAAATCCAATTTTCTGAATGAGCTTCCCTGACACAAGCTTTTTTTTAAGGAAAAAAAATTGATCAAATAAATACTGCAAAATTCATGAAAATTGAACCATGCTTTTGTTTCATTTGGGCATCCAATCTGTCTAGAAAAAGACTAATGCAACTTTATATCGATTAGCTAGGAAAGTTCTCCCAGTATGTTTTGAGAACACTTGGTCTAGACATTAGAAACAAGTGAAAGCCGCTTGCTTCCTAGTTGAAGCTTCGTTTCTTCTGTCTCGCCATTGAAATAGTCTAGGATATATGGTTAAACATAAATGATCTAGGATTAAAGATGCAGAAACCAAATGAATTCATTCTTTACGCGAATCCCTTCAACATAATAGCAAAAGGAGATGGTCTCTCAAAAGTGTTTTTGGGTAGAAGTTAAAACACAAACCTGAAACCAAACACCATCTGACATGCAGCGAAAGAGTAATCAACAGAATTCGGATATACGAGTATGAACGCAGATGCAAGGGCCCCAAACTATAACTTGTGCATGTCAGAAAGAGCTACAATCAAAATTCATCCCACAATAACTTCTGTAAGGATTGATTATTGAAGAAGTATATAGGACATCGCAAGATTCAAGATGTGCTGGGTTGAAGCATCAAGCTTCACAAGAATGCTACAATAACCTTCGATAGCATTGTCTAAATGTTTCATCAAGAATTTGATGATGAGGTAATATTTATTTACCCCGAATCTTGACCTTAAGTGTCCATTTAACCTTCCCCTCAGGCATCGGAATAGACTTTGGGAAGCGTAGGGGCACCTCAAACTCTCCAAGAGCAGTCAAAGGTGATGGAAGATGCACGTTGTCAGGTTCAATTTGCACATTGAATTGTCTTGTCACCTGAGATGGACAGAAACCACGTTAGCACACATCCAACAGTCAGGCAAAAACTATCTTTTTATCATACCACGTATGCTGCACCTAACTACAAATTACGGAATTATAGTACGTATAAAACAGAACCTGTATCATAGATCGCAGTGTCTAAAAGAGAATTGTCAAACTGGGTTTTATAGATGGTTTCGTGATGATATATTGCCAGAACTTGCTCATGCAACAATATCCACCTACGGTATTTTCATGGATAAATACAAAACAACTTACTTTACAAAATTCTGAAGAGAAACTGAAATTAAAGATGAAGACTGATATACCTCTTTTAAAATATCATCCTTTGTCACTGGTGAAAGAATTTCTATTGGGTCATCTTTTGATTCACGGGCACGGAATTTTGCAGTATTGATCCCTACCCTAAAAGCCTACAATCATGAAAGACCGGTCAGATACCTCGTATTACCGGTAAGAGTAAGCCAACTTGTTATTTAAAATGTTTCATATTCTCAATACACTTTTCAAAAGATAAACTAACCAGTTGGGCTTTTACTAAGCGTTTTGCTGCTGTTTCGTATTCTTTCATCTTATCTTCCATTGTCTCTTTAACTACTTTCACCTCCTCTTCTTCCTCGGGTTGGTAAATCTGATCCACAACACATCACAAACATAACACCAATCACTTGACATTTCTCAAACAAAACCAAAGGGACGCGCGGATGCAAAACTTTAATTCGCAACTTTACAATATAATGCACATAAAAAATTCATGCCAAATAAATCAAGATTCAAGACCAGCTACTTTCACCACATAAAAAAACACTAACAAACACATGGAACTAGATAAAATAAATGTAAGAAATTTGAGCAAAACCTTGCGTTGCTCCCTGATAAGATGCGCAAACTTTTCGATGTTAGGGACAGCAAGTAATTTGGGCATCAGATGGTTGCGAAAATGCCCTGGCGCAACCTTAACTGTCTGACCAGCTTTCCCAAGCTTCTCTATGCTCTGCAAGTGCAAATCAAAATCCACCATCAACATCAATATCTGAACCGACACATAACCTGATAAAAAACCCAAAAATGAAATATTTCCTAGTCACACACTTACTGTTGTAAGAATAACTTCTAACTTCTTATATCTAATGCCTTGACAAGCATATAACAATGGATGTATAGCACCATCAGAGCTCTTCAAGTTGGTTTCTTTAGCAATAATTCGCCGTAGAACATTTCTGCTGTGCTGAATACAAGCCATAATCACCACAAAGAGTCCCTGTTTCAAAACAAACCAAAATTAAGTCGCTGCAAATACCAACAAAACAAAATCTTAAATAAGCAAAGAAAAATGCAACAAAAAAGTAAGTGCTTTAAAACCCAGAACCCAAAAATAAGAGCACAAAAATCAAGAAATTTAATTTCTTGCTATAAGATTATGAAAAATGAAGGTAACTCAGGATTTTTTAGCATAAATAAATCAAACAATAAATCAACAGCAATCCCACAATAGCCAGAACATAAAACTCAAAATCTAGAAAGAAAAACAATGCCTAAATTACTTACTGTAAGCTTGTACAAGAAAACAAAAATCTCGGTTTTGAAACGAAGAGCTGAGTTTTTTGAGCTTAGGATTTTGACGGGCTTTTGCCCGTAGAAGATGAGGGTGAAAGATGAGAGAGGAACCAAGAGTTTGAGCAACTGGAATATACACACACACCAGGTGAGGATTCTCCCTGTTGTTATATTCGAGGAACCAAGAGTGTCACCCTTCCATTCAAGGAATCAATTTTTTCGAAAGAGGAAAGTGCATGAATTTTTTAGAATGTATTGATTAAGGGCTGAAGACAAGATTCCTGTCAAGATCTGGGTTTGGGTTCGAGACGGGTTGTCAGGTTATGGATACATAGCCAAGAGATGGCAGGGAAAGCAAGAACTCAACCCAACCCGACTAACTTGCCCCACGTTCTGGGGCTTTAATATTTTTGGGCCTTCTTGGTCTAAGCTTTGCCACAACCCAAAGTCAAGTATCTTTTGTTAGGTTTTAGGTATGGGTGATCATATTTTATTGGGTTTTTTTATATATATAAAAACAATCAAATTAAAATTAAAAAAAAAATTAGTTTTCAGTTCAGTTTTCAATGTAAAAAACCAATAGAACCTATATTGTTTTTTTGGACTTTTTTTTACTTTCTAATGAGCTTTTAATAGGTTTTTTTATAAGCTTTTAAAGGGTTTTATGAGGGCTTATATTTGATGTTAATATTATTTAATTTTCTTATAATATTTCAAATTATATTTAATTTTTTTGTCACTGTATATTCATTTGTATTAAATTATTAGTGCCAATCTTGTGTTTATTATTATTATTTTTTTTTGCACCAGCAGGTGTCAGGTAAAAATTGAAGATAAAATAATGAATTAAGAGAACAGCCTATTAACAGGCTCCAGAATTCCAAAAAATCCAACACCAGCCTCTGAGGCCACTGAAACAACACTGGGGGTACACCTAGGACCAGCCTCTCAACTTGCCGTCAACATCATAGGCCGACTTGAGTCAAATGATTTTTCATTTTGGTATATCATGGTTGATATGATTACAAGTCTTAGGTCAAGCAAACATGTGATTACACAAAAAAATCTTAGATCTTAAATGAAGAGCTTCCAAACGTCAAATAGACTTGTCAAGTGAACAAGTGATCCTAAGCTCTGTATACATTGCCTGATGATAACAAAAATGGGTTCAATAACTTACTTTGTGACAATAATGTAACAACAACAAAACTGTCAATCTCCCCCTGTTTTGGATCCCATGGTTTTATTTCAAAGTAATTCATTGCCTAAGTGTTTCACAGAAAATGACAAAACTTGGCTGTTTTTTAAGCCTATAGAAGGCATGGTATTAGTCCCGAGCTCTTTGACTAAAACAGAAAGGGAAAGTCTAGAAGTAGTGAGCGGTAACAGCACCATTCACCCCTTGTTTTCTTAGCAATCTCAAGATATGGGATATCAGCATCTTTTGGGAGGAGTCATTGTTCTGTTTTGGGGTTGATTTTAGTTTATCATGCAAAAGGAAAGAAAAAGGTTAATGTCTCAAAGGATTTTCAGAGGGACAGAACTTTGAAGAGCTCTGAAAGTGGGGGCAAGTTATGCAATATTGAAAATCCAGGCATAATCAAGCCATGCTTTGCGGCTAAGCTGTCTCATTGGTTCTTGGCTATCGAATATCAAAACAGTCAGGTGAGTGAACCAGTTGCTATAAACTCTTTTCAATCTCAAAATGGTGAGGCTTTTCGCTATTCTTCTTCTTCTTCTTCTTCTTCTTACGCTTTCTAATGAGATTCCTTTATAGACTCAATGATGGACAATTAGATAACAAAGACAACCCAAGTATGGGAAGCCATCAGCGAATGCTGTTCCATTGAGTTGAGATCAAGTAACCAGTTTATATATTTTAAATCACTAATCCTAATTCTGGAAGTAGGCTTTGTCTCCCTTTTGGAACAGTTAAGGTAGTTCATCAAAGGACTGGAAAATTCCAAATAACCTATTCAGGGAAGGGAAAGGGCAACTTTTGAAACTCTTAGGGAATTCCATATGTCATGACTGGCTGATGAAAAACAAAAATGTGCATCAAATTTTTGTTCTGTTCCACTCTAGTAAGTCGGTCGATCTCAGATAAACAATAACACCTCTCTACTCTTAGTTTCTTTATGTTTTTATTTTCCACCCATGTATCGTTGTGAATCATGGGTGGACTGATTGAATTGTTCTCTACCATGTTATTACAAACCTAGCAAAGGAGAGCTTCCAGAAAGGAAACAACCGAGAGGTAAAAACAATGGCAGCAAGACAACCTCAGAGAACCCAACATCTAAATAAAAGAAAACAAAACTAAGCAAATGAAAAGCATTGGCAGGAAACTAAATTCAGGAAGAACAATGGAAGTAATTAAGTAATTTACAGCAAACCCATCTCCAGAAACAAGTATTCAAGAATCAAGAATGCCAAGAAAAAAAAAAAACTAACCTGATACAGAGAGGCGAGACGCGAGAGCACATAAGATGCAGAGTGGAGACTAGAGGAAGAACAGAGGCAAACGAAATAAAGAAAAGAAATGGCTGTTTTGAGAGAGAGAGAGTGGAAGTTGTGGAACCAGCTAGGGTTGATAACTTGAGTTTTGAGAACAGGCAAAGGGGGAAGGGAAGACTGGCGACTGCGTACTTACTGTTATGATAATAGGATTGAGGAATAAAAAATCTTGTGAATCCATTAGTTAAGGGCAAACCTTGGAATTCATAGGAGATGCAGTCAAAATTAAAAACATTACGAGGATGAATTTCAAACTAAGTAAATTTAGAAGGACGAAGAATAAAAAAGATGCGATTTTTCGAATTCAAAGATCAAGATTCAAACTCGACACATGAAAATCGATCATGAATTACCTTACAAGTTCAAAATCGATCATTCCCTTTGAACTCTTCGTGGAGCTTCCCGTGTATTTTTTCCTCCCAAAATAATATTTATTCCACTTTCTTTTCACATTGCTCACTAATATTTTTCTCCTGGATCACACTTACTGATGAATATCCAGAAAGGCATTAACATGTAGTTGACTGCATCAACCCAACTGTAATACATTTTTTTTTAAATGTCATTTCAATTTTGTTTTGAAAAAAACACCTTAAAAAAAAAAAGCAATACCATTTTAATTCTGCTTAAAAAAAAAACACCTTAGTTTTGTTCTAATCTTGATAACTAGATCATAAATCAACCTATCAACTTACATAAATATAAATCTAATTGAGTTTAAGTTAAAACTCGATTCAGGTCAAACTTTCAAGTCGTGGATTTCCCGGATCCATAATCATATTAGAATGGATTTAGAGGGTATTTGGTTTGAGATGACTTTGGATTTTTTTGGTGGAATCCACACAAAAAAAAAACGCAAAAAAACATATACTTGTAGCTTTTAGAAATGTGTTTTATACTTTGAAAAGGTTGTATCTTTGAAGGGGAAAAAAACCATCATACCTCCAGCCAAAAAATCCCCTAATAATTATGCCCAGGATGGCCAGGCAAATCGTATCCAACCTTCTTCTAGAATAATTCTTTTCTTACTTGTGTCAACAATTCCATGTCAATTGCTTCTGTTGGAAAGATTACAGGAGAGAATTGCAATCTCATATTTCTGTACATATTGCAGGATGGTCGAAGAGTGCAAGTAATTGAAAGAGACTTGACCGAGCCTGACACTGACAGAATTGTTGGAGAACTCCTGCAACCTGGAGGTTACCTGAAATTAATTGAATTGGGCCTTGAAGGTGAGCCGGAGCCTCAATATATCTGTAGAACCAGCTAAGCTTTCCAGCGTCAAAACTATCAGAACTATAGCAGTAAACGTAATAGTTTTTTAAATAATTTTTTTTAATTAGAATAAATATGATAAAATAAATTATATTTATATTATTTAAAATGTTATTTTATCAATTTAATTTTTTAAAATAACATTTTAGATTAAAGTTGCTCTATCATTCCCTTTGAACTCTTCGTGGAGCTTCCCATGTATTTTTTCCTCCCAAAATAATATTTATTCCACTTTCTTCTTCACGTTGCCCACTAATATTTTTCTCCTGGATCATACTTACTGAGGAATATCCAGAAAGGCATTAACATGTAGTTGACTTCGGGTTTTTTTTTATGAAACCCACATAAAAAAAAACATTTTTAACTTTTTAAAATGTGGTTTATATTTTAAAAAGATTGTATTTTTGAAAAAAATCATCACACCTCCGAACCAAAAAATCCCTTAATAATTATGCCCAGGATGGCCAGGCAAATCGTATCCAACCTTCTTTTAGAACAATTTTTTTACTACTTGTGTCAATAATTTCATGTCAATTGCTTCTGTTGGAAAGATTACAGGAGAGAGTTGCAATCTCATATTTCTGTACATATTGCGGGATGGTCGAAGAGTGCATGTAATTGAAAGAGACTTGACCGAGCCTGACACTGACAGAATTGTTGGAGAACTCCTGCAACCTGGAGGTTACCTGAAATTAATTGAATTGGGCCTTGAAGGTGAGCCAGAGCCTCAATATATCTGTAGAACCAGCTAAGCTTTTCAGCGTCAAACACTGTCAGAACTATAGCAGTAAACGTTAAGTAGATCTTTGTGTATCTGCAGACTGTGTGAGTGAAATTGATGCTCAAAGAGTGCTTGGATCTGCAAACATTAAAGATGGGAAAAGTACCAAACTATCATACCCCTTGGAGAACTTCCTTTCAGATGTTGCTGGAAGAAGCTTTCACAATGGCCGTTTTATTCAGAAAATGCGAGACAAAGCATAAAACTCTTTCCGCGTAATCTTTCATGGACATTCATTATACTTGCTTAAGTTCTGTTCCATTGTAGTATTTCAATCATATGATCTTTCCAGGGTAGTTGCATAATTAATAATGTTTCCTTACAATCCGATTTTCTTGCAATGTTTTCTTCAGGGTTAAATTGGAACAAGGAACGGTAACAACTCTCATTGAAGAAAATGGGACTATTAAAGGAGTACAGTGCAAAACCAGGGCTGCAACAGAGTTGGGAGCATGTGATCCATTAACAATTGTCTGTGATGGCTGTTTCTCGAATCTGCGGCGGTCTCTTTGCAATCCTAAGTTGAGGACAGTGCTGCCAAATTGCAAAACAATCACTTCGTCGAAGTTTTGTGATCCTGTGTTCTAGTATTGAAGTAACATATAACCTTTTCCACAGCATAGGAATTTAGCTTGCATAATTTAATCTTCCTTGCCAACTGAAATTTAATCTTTCCTTTTGCATAATTGATATCCCATCGTGTTTTGTTGCGCTGGTGCTGGAAAACCGCAACCTTCGATATGCAAATCATGGACATTTTGTTCTGGCAGATCCATCTCCAATCTTGTTTTATCCTATTATCAGCAGTGAGATTCGCTGTTTGGTAGATGTTCCTGGACAGGAAGTACCTTCCGTTTCTAATGGTGAAATGGCTCGCTATCTGAAAACTGCAGTAGTTCCCCAGGTTACTACAATTCACTTCAAGCAATATTTATGTGAATTCTTACACTAACACAACAGAATTACCACTGATTTATGTATGAGATCATAAGAATAATCAAGCAACTTGGGCATTTCACTTGAGCAGATATGTACAGGTGCTAGATTGATTTCGGTAGGTGTCTCAATGAACTTTGAATCTATAGAAACTGTATTTGTTATCAATTTTTCTTTAAAATTCTGTTTATAAGATAAGACTCGTGTGGAAGCAAGATTTTCTAACATGGTTATCATCTGCGCCTTCAGGGGGCATCAGGAATCATCTTTCCTATAATAAAGGCTGAAGGAATTAGACAAATGTTCTTCCCTGTAATGGTACCACCATACCCCAGAGCTCCTCCGATTGCCTGGCAGGATGGATAGAGCGATTTTCCATCAAGAACTGAAACTAGTTTGCATGAGCAATTCACGTTTGCGAGATCAAAGCTTAGGTCTCCATTCTTGTAGAAGTCATACAACTGTAATTCTTTTATTAATTTGTTCTTCAACTTGGGAACAAGATATCCCTCGTAAATTTGTACTCGATGCCTAATTTATTAAAAAAAAAAAAAAACAAATCCCCCTATGATACCAACATGATTTATACACTTTGAAAGTTCATATGTTTCCTTTACAAGCCGAACACGATATGTGGCAATTACAGTCATTAATAGCATAGTTATAAGATGCCACCCAGGTTATATCTATTTCGAGGCCGTGTCATGGGTTGAAATTTTTCTATCTCAGTACAATCAAATTGCTTAAAACAGTGATGAAATCAAATCTCTAATTGTTAATTCAAGGTTTAGCTTAAAACAGGGGTGGGTTAATAGAAAAACTTGATTTTTTTTTTTATAAACGAAAAATAATACCATTTCAAGTTTTTTTAAAAAAATATTATTATTATATATATGTATAATATATATAACCTGTTTTAAGCAAACTAGTACAAATTTTTTTTTAATAATGTTTTTCACTGTTTAGGATTTCGTGCTAATTAGAGATTGTTTAACGTTTAAAAAAATTTATTTAAAATTAATTATATATATTTTGAGATTTTTTTTATTGATATTAAAAAGATTTTTAAATAAAATATATATTATTTTAATATATTTATAAAAAAAACTTTAAAAAATACTCGTAACATTTGGCCTTGGCCATCAAATGAAGCACGGAGAAAAATATTAATTAAAAAGTAATGTGATTAAGATGATATTTGTTTCTCGAAAAATAATTTATAAGAAATTATTTTTTAAATATTTTTATATTTTTTTATTGTTAAAAATATTAGTCAATGAAAAATATTTTATAATTAAAAAAAAATTAGCTTGGTTTCTAATAAAATATTTTTCTAAAAAATTTAGGCTGAAAACATTTTATGAAAATTGTAAAAAAATTAGAAATATCATATTATTTACTGATTATATCAAATTTGGTTCTCAAACTTTTAATTGATATATATATATATATATAGATATATACATATTATTTTGAATATTTATTTTTTTAATTTAACTCTTAAAAAATGATTTTTATTTTAACTTTGGATCTTATTTTTATAATTATTATTTGCTTTTTCCTTATCATTTTTTATTAAAAATTTTTATTTATCAATTTTGTTTCTCATTCTTTTGATTGTTACTTATTTATTTGAAATAATTTATGAAATTTTAATTATTATTATTTTAATTTTTTCATCTTTAATTTTTTTATTTTTTTAGATTTGATCTCTATTATTTTAATTATTATTTATTTTATTTGAGATAATTTATGAAATTATGTTTTTTTCAATTTCATTTTCATTCAATTTTTTAACTTTTTAATTTGTAAGATTTATTTCTTATTATTTTGATAAACTTAAAAAAATATTAATAAGTTATTTTTCAGTTTATTTTTTATAAGTTAACCAAACATTAAACATTAAAAAGTATTTTCTAACTTATGTTTTATTATATTATAAAATAATTTATTTTTAAAAAATAACTTTTCAGCAAATAATCTATAGTCTGTACTGTGACATAAAAAGAGCGAAAATAATTATGATTCCCAACAAGCAACAAGAAACACAAGAGAAACAATTACAAGCTGCAAATTTTACTGAGAATCCCTCGTGGTCCTTGAAAGCACGCGTCCTAGAGGCAGCAGCAACTGTGTCGCATAGGTAAAGGATAAATAAGTACACAGTGAATCGTTATTTAAAAAAAAAGGAAAAAAAATGCTCACTTTTTGTTTTTTGTTTTTTTTTTGCTTTGGTGGACATGAAGTAGGTGGCGGAGGATTTACTCCTGGGAAATGAGGTGGCTGTTGGTGATGTTGAGGACCAAATTTCGTAGGGTCACTAACTGAAGGTGGTGCCACGTAAGGACCGGCTTCATAGTACCCTTGCATTGGTGCTTGAAAAGCATAACAATGTTCTTCAGGAGACCACACCTCCTGCTTTGGTGGATATACCCCTGAAAATCATCAATTTAGCAAACCATCAATTGATTAACATCCTAAATGACAGAAAAAAAGGAAAAAAAAAGATTTTCAGAAGCCGAACATAAATTCAATTACCTGCGGAAGCTTGATGATTGTTGTTGTCGTAACTCATTGTTGAAATCAAGATATGATCACCTATGAAAAACTTGTATTTGGTATATGGAAAGACCAAATGAATGAAATGATATGTTTTATAGAGTTGGCTGGTTGTTCTTTACGGTCTTCGTCAATGGCGACTTCTTACATGCATGGAAAAACTAGCTAGACGACCTATCATGTTGTGACAATTGGGATTTCTTTCAATGATAATTCAATCCATTTGTTCAAAAAAGCAATGTGGACTCTGCCTTCGTTTTCTAACTTGAAATTGCTCCGAAAATGGAGAGAAGGTTCCTCCGAAATGATATTGAAAATAATAATTGATCTTCTAATCAAAGCGAGACGGAAAATAGCTCGAAAGCCTTGAATTGCATGGAAAAGGGTGGCTCTCTCCTCTAACCCATAGTTATTATTAAGCCATGCCATCGGATCGCTATTTTTCTAAATAAATGGAAATATAATTCATTCTTATTTCTCAAATAGACAGAAACCTGATTAATTATTAATTGTATTTTAATATTATTAATGAATTATGCGTGTATTTGTGATATTAATGGTAAATGTATATTTCTTTTGAAAGAGTTGAATCTTGACACTAAAATAGAGAGACCTTTTTGACAGTACCGTTTCATTAATTAATTAATATCATAATTTAATTAAAGAAATTTGTGTTCCACATTGATTTATTGATAATTCCAGATACATGAATCAAAGGATTCAGCTTTTGAGCATGAATCCCACAGAGAATTGTGTGCTTGGACTATCCTTCGTTTTTGTGCTTCACTTTCTTTCTTTTCTTTTTCCTATTTTTCCATTGGGTATTGGACTCATTACCAAACTATCAAAATACCTCCTAGGGTTTAGTCATCTCCATTAGCAGTGGATCTCAGTCCAAGAATGTGGGGTCCTGGGCCTGGCCCACCAAAATGTCCAAAATGACCAAACATAATAATACTATGACTAGTAATGTTTCATTGCATCAATTCTTTAGCCTTTTCTTTTCTTTTCTTTTCTGAAGTCTACAGTCTTCATTACCTGACATGCAAGATTAACACAATCATCATCACAAACAATGGTAACATTACCATCAAATACAACTGCAACTTTACTATTCTCTTCATTATTGTCTTCATCTCTACCTTTTTTTTTATCTCTTTTTTTACTTTCTGCAATCCTTTTGCATATGCCCAGGCTTGTCACAATAATAGCACTTAAAACCCTTCCTTGACTGAGATCTTCCTCTTGGCTTCCATTTGCCTTTTCTATTGCTGGATTCTCTATCTTGCTTGCTGTGAGAGAACCTGCTTGGACTTCTCCCTCGACTTTCTGTAACAAGTGCATGAGACTCAGAAGTGCTTGTGCCTTTCCTCCTCTTCTCTTCATTGAGGATACAATCCTTCACTGTTTTCAAAGTGATCTTCCCATTCGGAGTAGAATTGCTAAGTGACACCACCAAAGTCTCCCAACTATCCGGCAATGAACTCAGTAGGATTAGTGCTTGCATTTCATCAGCTAACTCCAGATTCATCAATGACAACTGATTCAAGAACCCTTGGAATACATTTATATGCACTGAAGCATCTTCACCATCTCTATACTTCAAATTCACAAGGTCTCTAATTACAAAAACCTTGTTTTGTGCACTCTCCTTAGCAAATGTTTCTTCCAACATCTTCCAAACTGTATAGAAATCATGTTTTTAAGAAATATGATTAATGGACTTAAAAGATACTCATTTTCTAACATTAGCAGTAACCTTTCTATTAAACCCATTCCATTTACATTTAATCGGCAAAACCAAATCATTGCAATATAAGTGATCCTCCATCATTATTTTCCATAGAAAATAATTTGAGAAAGTAAGCTTTATCATGCCTGAATCTTCCTTTTCCATCTTAACTGCCCAAGAAATTCAATCTACACAACCAGTGCTCTGATACCATTTTGTTGGGAAAACTAGGAACAACCGGACACCAATTTACCAGGATCAATTTAGCGGAATACAATTCACAATTCATAAATCCTAATTCTTTCCCTCTTTGTGCAGTAAAACAGAATCAAATAATGACCAAATATAATATAAATAATCACAAAATCAACACCAAGATTTTTAAAGTGGAAAACCCGATGTGGGAAAAACCACGGGACCGTAATCCACCTAAACATTTCCACTATCAACAAATAATGGGTTCATAATCATTCTTCCTCAGATTCAACTAAGGGATACAACATATATATCATCAAAAACAACTTATTCTCGGATTACAATAAGATTAAAGGAGAATTATTTGAGAAAAACTCACAAAACTGACAGCCCCGTCTTTTGTCAAAAAAGCCAGCTTCCACATCACCAATCTTCAATCCAACCATCCAGAATGAAGATCAATGTGTCTATAAACTGCTGTCAAAATCTCAGCCCGATCCAACGGTGAATGAGCTGGAAATTAAAGAAAGAACACAGACTGCTCTGCTGCCTCGTCTTCTCCTTTTCTCTCTTGATTTTCTTCTCCTCTCTTTTATTTTCAATCTACTACTACATTACCCGAACCACTTAATTTTAAAGTTAAGTGATTAGCTGCCTCTCTTCTCAATAAATATGGTGGTCACACCATCACATGGTATGGTACCACACACAATAATCTCTGCAGCCTTGAGAAGATCTTCTACAATCTCTTCAGCCTTGAGAAGATCTTCTGACTTTTAGCCTTGACACAGTGGAGTTACTACTGATTTATGTTTAAGATCAACATGTGCTTCTCACTTTTCTGATTCAAAAGAACAATCAAGCAACTTGGGCATTTTAGATTCCTGCTGAACTGCACGATGCTTTCATTTAGGCAATTGACAAAGGGAGCATAAGAACAATGACAAACAGAAGCATGCCAGCTTCTCCTTACCCTACTCCAGGCGCACTTCTAATGGAGGATGCATTAAGCATGAGGCATCCTTTAACTGGAGGACGAATGACTGTAGCTCTGTCAGACATTGTGCTGCTACGTGACCTTCTTCGACCTCTGCAGAAGCTCAATGATGCATCTTCCCCTTCCAGATATCTCGAGTCCTTCTACACCCTGTCTAAGGTAAGACGAGCCAATTAAAATCCTAATAAAGCTTGTCGGAATTTAAAAAAAAAAAATTAACCAATGATTCATGTATCTGTTTGCAGCCAGTGGCATCTACCATGAACACATTGGCAGGTGCCCTGTACAAAGTGCTTAGTGCATCACCTGATCCAGCTAGAAACGACATACGCCAAGCATGTTTTGACTATTTAAACCTTGGAGGAGTTTTTTCGAATGGACCCATAGCTCTACTCTCTGGTCTAGACCATCGGCCATTGAACTTGGTTCTCCATTACTTTGCAGTGGCTATCTAGGGTGTCGGCCGCTTAATGCTTCCCTTGCCATCACTTAAGCGGATATGGACAGGTGCTAGATTGATTTCGGTAGGTATCTCAATGAACTTTGAATCTGTAGAAACTGAATTTGTTATCAATTTTTCTTCCAAATTCTGTTTCTAAGATAGACTCATGTGGAAGCAAGATTGTCTAACATGGTCAACATCTTTCCTCTAATAAAGGCTGAAAGAATTAGACATATGTTCTTCCCTGTAAGGGTACCACCATACCACAGAGCTCCTCCGATTGCCTGACAGGATGGATAGAGCGATTTTCCACCAAGAACTGAAACTAGTTTGCATGAGCAATTCACGTTTGTGAGAATAGCTTAGGTCTCCATTCTTGTAGAAGTCACGCAACTGCAATTTTTTTATTTGTTCTTCAACTTGGGAACAAGATATCCCTCGTGAATTTGTACTAAATGCCTAATTTATTTAAAAAAAAATAATAAAAAACTTCCCCTATGATACCAACATTTTTGAAAGTTCATATGTTTCCTTTGCAAGCCGAACACGGAGACGTAGCAATTAAAGTCATTAATAGCATAGTTATAAGATACCACCCAGGTTGTATCTAGTTTCGAGTGAGATTAACTTAATCTTTGATTTAGAAAAATGAAAAACTTGGAATGATATTATTTTAAGCTTCTTACAAAAGATCGAGTTTTTCTATTAATCGGCCCTTGAATTAACAAATCATTTGAGTTCATCTTTTGTCGGAAGATCAAATATGTGTTTGATATATATTTTAAAAAAAAAAATTATTAGCAACATTGCATTAAAACTATCATAAAAGATTTTAAAAAATTAATTTGATATTTTTTTTAATACCAAACTCACCTTTAAAATACATTCAAAAACACAAGTACAAATGTAATGTAAAACAACCTATAAGAGTATATACAATGATTAGTTATGTTTCATTGCATAATTCTTTAGCCCTTTCTTTGCTTTGCTAAAGTCTACAGTCTCCATTCGCACTCGTGCAGGTTACGCCATGGAGCCTGCCCGTCCCATTACCAAGCTGCTCAACGTTCAAAACACAAACTAGTCTATAGCCCATCTATCAGCAATTTGATTGTACTGAGATCCTTCTTAAAATTTCGCCACTGATTAGGATTGCATGCTAAATAGACAATTGTTAAAAAAAAATTTAAAAAAATTTACTTCGAATTATTTTTATATATTTTTAGATTTTTATGTATTCATATTAAAAATAATTTTAAAAAATAATTATTAGCATACTCTCAACTCAAATAAACGTGAAGCACGGACAATATAGTGTGGATACGTAGTCCGTACAGTGACGTAAAAAGAGCGAAAATAATTATTATTTCCAACAAGAAACACAAGGGAAACAATTGTAAGCTGCAAATTTTACAGAGAATCATTCATAGTCCTTCAAAGCACGCGTCCTAGAGGCAGCAGCAGCAACTGTGTCACATAGGAAACAGATAAATAACTAAGTACACAGTGAATCGTTATTTAAATAAAAAGGGCAAAAGCTCAGTTACCATCCTGTGGAAAAGTCATCATCCCTCTGACTAGTTCTTTCTGGAGGAAGAGGTGCCTGTGGGAGGTGTTGAGGACCATATTTCGTAGGGTCACTAACTGGAGGTGATGCCACATCAGGACCCGCTTCATGGTACCCTTGCATTGGTCCTTGAGAAGACATTTTTTTATAGTCTGAATAACGCATCTCCTGCTTTGGTGGACATGAAGTAGGTGGTGCAGGACATACTCCTGAAAAATCATCAATTTAGTAACCCATCAATTGATTAACTTCCTAAATCACAGAAAAAAAGGAAGGAAAAAAAAAAGGATTTTCAGAAGCCGAACATAAATTCAATTACCTGCGGAAGCTCGATGCGTGTTGCTGTCGTCACTCATTGTTGAAATCAAGATATGATCACCTATGAAAAACTTGTATTTGGTATATGGAAAAACCAAATGAATGAAATGATATGTTTTATAGAGTTGGCTGGTTGTTCTTTGAGGTCTTCGTCAATGGCGACTTGTTACATGCATGGAAAAACTAGCTAGACGACCTATCATGCTGTGACAGTTGGGATTTCTTTCAATAATAATTCAATCCATTTGTTCAAAAAAGCAACGTGGACTCTGCCTTCGTTTTCTAACTTGAATAGCATAGAAAATGGACAGAAGGTTCCTCCGAAATGATATTGAAAATAATAATTGATCTTCTAATCAAAACGAGACGAAAAGTAGCTCGAAAGCCTTGAATTGCATAGAAAAGGGTGGCTCTCTCCTGTAACCCATATTTATTATTAAGCCATGTCATCAGATTAATCAAATTAATTTGAACTATATATTGCTATTTTTCTAATTAAATGGAAATATAATTCATTCTTTATAAACAGAAACCTGATTAACGTATTAACTGTATTTTAATATTATTAATGAATTATGTGTGTATTTGTGATATTAATGGTAAATCTATATTTCTTTTCAAAGATTTGATTTTTCACACTAAACTAGAGAGACCTTCCTTACACCGTTTAATTAATTAATTAATTAATCTCATAATTTAATTAAAGAAATTTGTGTTCCACATAGATTATTGATAAATACCCCCAGATACATGAATCAAAGGATACAGCTTTTGAGCATGAATATCCCCCGGAGATTTGTGCCCTTGGAGTATCCTTTGTTTTTGTGCTCTACTTTCTTTCTTTTCTTTTTCATTTTCCTATTTTTCCATCGGGTATTGGACTCATTACCAAACTATCAAAATACCTCCTAGGGTTTAGTCATCTCCATTAGCAGTGGATCTCAGTCCAAGTATGTGGGGCCCTGGGCCTGGCCCAAAAAAATGTACAAAATGACCCAACATAATAATACAATGACTAGTAATGTTTCATTGCATCAATTCTTTAGCCTTTTCTTCCCTTTTCTTTTCTGAAGTCTACAGTCTTCATTCCCACTCGTGCATGTTACGGCTGTGACTATATAACAATTATCGATTAAAGGAAACATAACTATTCATTGTATACAATTGGCTTAATGACATAAAATAGCCAGACATACAGCTCTGGCTGCATATGAAGGAGACACATGAACTTTACAAATGTATTAGTAATGTTGATATCATAGGTAACAGATTTAACAAATCAAGGGATGTAATACAAATTCATGAGGCTAGCCTAGTTTCCAAGTCGAGAACAAGTTAAAAATAATTACAGTAGCATAAATTCTACAGTAATGGAGACTGAAATTATTCTAACAAAAGAGAACTAATTTTGAGAATAATCACAAGAGAAAGAATATGATTTTATTACTGGGTTTTATGTACAAATGGATGCATGGTCACCCTGACCAACCATGGTTACTATCTTGAGAAGCATAATAATAATATACATGCAAGATTTACATACAGCCGCACTCTTCTCCTCCTGAAGAGAGCAAGATTCAACTTTCAGGCATCAACAGAAACACTTACAGCATTTAGCTCCACATGTTGCTTCCCCTCACCGTGAGGATGCACAGTTACGGTGGCACAGGCCTCTGCAGGTGAAGACCGATCATCTCCCGTCTGTGAAACACAGATTGAACTTACCGAAGGTTTTCTATCAACCATATTGTCATGGTCATCTTCTTCTTCAGAAATGATTTCCCACTCCTCTTTAAGTGATGTAAATTGGAATCCATTCTCTTTGTGCCTTTCCATTTCGAATGCGGTGGGTAGAATGACATAATCATTTATTGGATTGTAGAAAGGATCTGAATCTGCCTTCAGCCAGTGCTTCAGAATCCTGAATAAATGATGGTCACTGAGAATTCCACGGTGCTCACCAGGCACCCCAACCCTTGCTTCTGCATTGAGCCCATCTGCCTGAAAGAAAACAAAAATGAGGAAAGAAAAAACAAAAGATTGGGGAGAAGCATAATTCAAAATGCAACCATCATGTCCTTCAATAGCTTTCATGAGTTAAAGCTGTGAAGAAAAGCTTATTCATAGCATAGTTACTTTGGAAGATTATTAAATCAGAGAGAGTTAATGAAATGCACGTCACAAACCTTAGCTGATTCAGCAGGAACTGTCCCGTCACCATTTACAGAAATGTATTTAGGCTGAAAACACAAACAAAAATCAGCTTTTGTGACCAATTCAAGAATCACAGGAAAGTGTTTGAACCAATGAACAAAGACCAAATACTAAACAAGCTATCCATTTGCTCTGATGACAAGCAGGGATAAGAGTATTCCATGGCTACCCATGTCCTATCAGGTGATCTACAAAGTCCCAATGATCAGACAGTTCTCTAAGCTATCATTAACCAACAATTTAAGCATAAGAGAAGGCAAAGAAAAGTATTCCATGGCTACTGCACAGGTTGCCTGTAGGGAAAACAACATCACAAGAATAAGAGCAAGTTGAGCATGAGATAATGACCTCACAAAATTGCAGTTCTGGTAGATCAGTGACAGGTACCTCTGAACTTCCATAGCTGCAGAATAGTAACTTCTATGAGATAAAATACACCAATAGAATTGCAAGAAGAATGTTACCACAGAATCATATGATGCAAAGCTAGAGTTTCAGACAGTTCGTTAATGAGAGACTTGGTTGAGTCAGTCAAGTTGCAGAATGGTTGACCAATAGTTTGGAGTTTAAGGTTTTTCTTTGTGTGTTTCTATCTTTTTGATAGTTCAATCATTTTGTGAGTGAGGGTAGATTTGCACAAGAAACCTCCTGTTTTGGAGAGATGGGTGTGGCGATCAATGACATTATACCCTGGCCAAGATTTAGGGACTAAAGATATAACTGTGACAACAATATTGTAGCTGAATCTTGTGGAGTTCTGCTAGAATTCACATCTGAAGAAGAAAAAGGAGGGTTTCCTATTATACCTAAACAACAGTAATAGTTGGTGTTTGCTATTCCAAAATTGGACCTAGACTACCAGTAAACACAAGATGCATGCTTCAACCACAAAACCTAAATGACTAAAGAGACAATTAAACTACAGACGAGACCCTTTAAGCCATTGCTACTCAGTCTATTTCAGCACTACTGGCGATGATAGAATATCCCAGGTGACTTTCAACATCAAATATCAAATTAAACCAGCAGCCTTCGGCACCAGATAAAAATTGATTCCTTTTTCTCAAACTACCCTAGACTTTGACACGTAATATAAGAAATCAGCACCTTTAAGACATGGAAACCTTAAATAAGACTTCATATTGACAGGAAAAGAATTAAAAATCAGCCTCTCACATATAAATGAAACTATTAACTTGAAATTCCTTGTTTAGTTTAACTTCTATTGAAGCTTTTGTTGTGTCCACTCTTATGCAGCAAAGCTTGCATTGCAGTTCTCATGCAAAGCTTCATCTAAGTTCATAGAAGCATTACCAAACACTGTGAGGCGTTTCCAGATTAACCCCATAGATATTGTAGAATCTAACTCCAGGAGGAACTTTAGCACGAGACAAAACGTTTTGTGTTTCATCAGCCCATTTCAAAATATCAAAGTTGAAAGGTAACGGAAGATCCTCTTCATCATAAATGACCTGAAATGAGGAAATACAGATATTACCATCCAAACAAATGATACATGGAGAAAGTCACTGATGTTTTAACAAGTCAATGACGGTTGAAAGGTAAAACTAAGCACATTATTATTATTATTATTATTATTATTATTATTTAAAGCACACAAGTTATAGAAAAAGAAGAGGATTAATCAGATTTGTACCATCAACTCTTCAGCCTAATCAATTATTAAATTAAAATTAACAATTGAGAGGTTAATGAATGATTAGCAGTGAATCAATTATTAAATTAAAATTAACAATTGTGAGGTTAATGAATGATTAGCAGTGATTGATAATATAGGAATGCACTGTGATCAAAAGATGAAATGCTAAACTTCACGGAGCAGCAATTTACAAAAAGAAAGTTCTGAGCTCACAGTGTTACTTGAAAGAGCATCTTTGAAAACTTGGATGCTCTCTTCAGGGGGATATGACTCTAGAATTATCTGAGAATTTCCATCATTATCTTTCTTCTCTCTCCAGATTTCCAAAACAGGAACATGTTGCCAATGAAAATGTGGACAAGCCATCAATTCATATATTGAAGGGCATTCAATAAGCTGAAAAATTGTGCCATATAGAATCAGTATATGAAACTCATGAAAAGCCATTTTAAATCAACTGACTTTGAAAGCTGTTGATAATTCTTATAGTTCAAGATACACAATTAGAAAAAATAAAAAAGAGTCTCTAATATACATGTATTTAAATGCCAAAGTAGAGGGCTCCTACCAGCTGGTGCATGCTCCATTTTGATATAAAAAAGTTCTGCTCCCACCCTTCAACAAATGACATTCCATTCAGAAAGGTAGATGTAACAAACCCAGGTGCACCTGTCGGACCAATAACACATACAACATTTGAACACCGTTCCAAAATCCTATCTGAGTAACGTTCTGAATAACTGAAACAGTAACAATGGAACTGAAAGCACAATGCAACTGTACAAATAACATTGATGAGATTTGAATTGTGAGATCAATTAATGAATGTAAGTAGCAAAACCTATATTTCCTATCCTAACACAATTCGAAGTTCTATTTTGGTGTATTCAAATATACTCTTGGCAATTGGTCCATATATAAACACAATACAAGATTGTCTGATATGAACCACAATTTTTCTATATTTCACATCTTTCATATGGAACAAGGAAATGACACCTATTTCAGGGTACATCAATGATTCCAATCGTAACATTACTTAAGAATGGAAGTAATGAAATTTTTATTATGTTAATAGAATTAGGAATTCTATTTCAGTATATGAAATTACACCACCAGAAAATTTGATAATTGTTAAATTGTGGTATTTAAGCCACATTTTTCTACTATTCTGTTTGTTCATATTCGAACAGAGAAATGATTCTTATATCAGGGTATAAATGATTCTTATATCAGGGTCTATGTAACAATTTTGGAAATTCACTTCTAACTACTAACAGCATCAATGCTATGCTATGAAATCTGAATAAAGTAAAATCACACTTTCTTCCTGCAAAATATAACTTTTTGACAGCATCTAAACAAATTACAGTTTCTTCTGAGTGCAGACTTTTGCCCAGCACTAGGAGATACAAATCATGGGAGGTACAAATGCCATGTGTTATGAATCACACATTGTATAGAATTGCTTACCCCGGAATGGTGCAGCAATGGCAATCCAATTCTTCACATATTTCTCAAATATCTGCCAAAAAATAAGCATAAGATTTAAGAGCTTTCATCAAAGAAATATAAAAGAAGCAACAAATAGCAACTTATTCACCCAAATAGGAGGGTAATAAAAAAACAGTTAATTCAAGAGGTGATGTTGGATATTTACATCACTGTGCAGGGACATGAAGCATTTAACTAGCAGACCCCCCATTGAATGACTTATGATGTTTATCTTTTTCCCTCCAGATGCTTTATATACTGACTCTAATTTTTTAGCAAGGCACTCTAAAGTCTCTGGCAACCTGGAAGATAAGCAAAGCATCAGTGATTAAAATCATTAACATTTAAAGGAAAAGAAATGTCTCCATAGATTGTAAAGCAAAATTCATTTGAGAAAAAAAACTCGCTAATTATAGCAGTATTGGAAAAAGCTGGTTGGTTTAATACACACCTGTTGCTTTGCCGAAAATCATACCCAAACCCGAAAAGAGTTTTTCCCTCTTGAAAACCCCACTTGATCATTTCGACAATCATATCATGGAAATAATATACACAATCACGTCCTATTACCTGCATGGAACAAAATACTGTGTTATGAAATACATCCAGTTGCACTTAACTTGCACATAAATTTGATTTAATTGAGAGCTAAAACACAACATTTATTGCAATATATTCAATTTTGATAATGTCTGATTATCACTCTCTTTCAAAATATAACTATTATCTAAAAAATTAAAAAAAGATGCAAATCAACCCACTTCAGCTGTGAATTCTGCATTTCACTATATAATAGAAAATAGAAAAGGCATCTTATACGTGAGAGAGATCAGAAATGGAGAAAATGATGGATTACAGGTGATTTTTGAGATATTATGTACTTAGAACATTGTAACATATACTATAGAAAGAGTTGTTTAACAAGTACAAAACTATAGTGAAATTCTATTTATAAAAAGCTATGTAAATCAAATTAGTCAACATTCAGTAAATGCATGTGAAATTTCCAGAAAAAATGGGACTCTCTTCTTTCTGTAAAACATTTTCACCAAAAAGCATCTCCTGTCTCAATAACATTAACAAGTTCTTTAATTGTGAGATTATGTTTCATGATTCAAGTTAGAACTGATTTTTTCTGCTCCGATTGTTATTAAATAAAGTAGAACTTCCTATTATAAAGTACAAATTTCAGTGGAAACATTACTGTTTCAAATCTAAATACGATGTAAAATAAGCATAAAAGATACGAAGACAAAGAAAGTACCATGTCAGGATCCAATACATCAATAGCATGCAACCCGTATCTATCATCAGGAACCACAATATTTGTCTTTGGATCTAAAGTCACAGACCGTCCTGTTTCACATAAACTCATCAATTTAGCACCATTGGTAGAACACAAACCAACATGGAGCAAAGCGGCAAACTGTTATTCAGCATCACAATTGCACTCCACAGAATCTCTCTCTTAAAAAAAATCCAGATTCTCAGAACTATCATAAACTTAAATTCTCAAACTTTACCTCATTTTGTAACTAAACCAAACTTTTTCCTAAGCAGCAAGCACGAGAATGAAATTTTAAACTTCCCATCACAGACTCTATTACCAAATAAGCATTACATCGTTTGAAACCAAATTTTGTCATTTACAAAAAAAAAAGAAGCAAAATCAAAGACATAAAGCCAATCTCTTGATTTCCACAAGATCATAAATTCAAAAACTTCCATAAATTCTCAAACCTTACACCATTTATTTACCTTCTCTTCCTATAATTATAATTAAAACTAAAGTAAACTAAGCTAAACTTTCCCCAGTTTCCAAGCAACCAAGTTATACTTAAATTCCCAACTTTCCATAATTTTCTCAGTAACCAAACACAACCTCAACTACAATCCCGCAAAATCACTCAAAAACCCAACTTTTCCTTCCATATTACAAAAAAAAAGAAGCTCAAACAACTAATTGAAAAAAACAAATTCATTGATCGCAGAATCAAAAGAAGAAGAAAATGTTTAAAAATTTACCAGTTTGAGGATCAAAGCGAGACCAGAGCTTAGTTCGACAGGTGTAATCAGCAGCAAGAATCCGTACCCAAACCCGTTCTTCTTTCCCTCCATTATCCTTATCTACTGCTTTTAAAATCGAACCGGCAATACCCGGGACTAAAAGAACCGGGTCAAGACTCGGGTCCACATAAGGCTGTGGTTTTTTTATCAAGTTCAGCCATAGCTCTACCGATCGAACAATGTCTTCTAGTAACATAGCCATGATTGATTGTCTGATTGATCAGAAACCCTAATTCCCGTACGAAATTGAGAATAATTGGGAATTTTTTGAGGGAGAATTGCAATTTTGTGGATTTTGGGGGCTTTTTAGGGCGGAGACTTGAAGGCAAAGGAGAGACGGAAGTGGAGAGCAAAGCTTCTTTCAAGTCAGTCCTCGAGCTATGATATATTTTTTAATTTTATAATGTTTTGGCAATTTTATTGATACAACTATCATGGACTAATTTCCAATTGATATAATTGATTAACGTTTCTTAACACAAATAATTGGTTTGTGTTAATTTTCTTGTGCCCCCACAAATTATTGTTTTTTAATAAATTATTATAGTTTAAGTGTTAGACAATTTGTTTAAGAATCTAAATCATCTCAAATAAAGATGTTATAATAAGATAAGGATTTTAAGAAATTATACATGTAAATTATTATATTCATGTTATAATCACTCCTTTTGATATTGTTTTCTAACTTTATCTAAAAATACATTTGTTTTTTAATTTTAAAAGCTTTTAAAAAATTTTAATCTTTTTATTTGAATTCCTATATTTTAATATTTGTAGGTCGATGTGGTTTTGAATTAATATATTTTAATATTTGTAGATCGTGATAATATCTAAAATAAATTTAAAAAAATAAAAAATAAATATTATTTTAATATATTTAAAAAAAATAACTACTACTATATATTATTTTAATATATTTAAAAGAAAAATAACTAGTACTGTTTCATTCTTGTCTTTTATTGAAAGTTTTGTTTGTAAACATTCGGTATATTTATTTTCGTTAGATTGCATAATGGATTTTGTTTTTTTGTTTTACTCTTGAACATGTTGATGTAGCCGTGAGAGTAATAATAATTTTTTTATAAAATATTTTTTATCTATTCTTAAATATCTTCTAATTAGGTTTAGAATTATCAAATCAGTTCAGGATCAAACTTGAGTGATTATAAACATGTTGGGTTAACTTATAAATTAATAAATTTATTTAAATTTATTTAAAAAATATTTTGATCAACTTGGATCAAATCTACTAAATCATAAATTAAGCCATTGAATTAATTAACTTTCAAAACAATTAAAAAAAAAAACCCTTCCTATAGTTTATAAGTAAGTGTCAAATTTAGTAGTATTATGGTAAATTCATCACGGTTAATTAGACTTGATTGTTTGCTGAGAAAATCAAGTACTTTCTCGATAAAAAAAACTGAAATTTGACCCTAAAAACTCATAAAAAAACAATAAAGATTTGTTAAATTAAGAAGATAGAAACACCAAATTAATCTTTGTGCCGAAGAAACAAATTAAGAAGATAGAAACACCAAATTAATATAGGGACAAGAAAAGAAGAAAAGATAGTGAGGGAGAAAACGTAGAGAAACAAGAAAGAAAACCCACAAAAATATAGGGAATAAAAAGCAAAAGCAAATTAGAAAGAAAAAGATCTATCAATTTCGAACACAGAAGGAACAAAGAAACTGGACCTCAACAGAGAGAGAAAGAGACAAGGGAAGGGAGATCTGTGAAATGAAGGAAAATTGGAAGAATTTTCGACCGTTGTGAAAGACGGTGCCGTTTTTCCTTTAAATTTTATAAAAGCGGAAGACGGGGAGAGACTCCTTGTCAATTTGTTGATTAATGGGCCTGAGTTTCTTAAATGGGCTACACCTTTCACTTCAAATGTGATAACCAAGCCCATGAATAAACCTTCTTCCTATCGGAAATCAATTCCCACTGGCTGCTTCTTTTCTTTTGGGTATTCACCTAAACATTTGTTCCTTCGACCTTTTCTTTTTCTCATTAATTTACTTTATATATATATATATATATATAAGCACTAATTACTACGAGAAATAAAAGGAAATAGATTCATGGTGTAACAACTAAAATAATAAAAATAATAAAAAATATTTTTAAAAACAATATCCATTATAATATCTCTTCTAATTAGTTAAATCTTAATATTTAATGCTTCACTAAATGTCATTTCATAAGTGAATGATGCCCATGGAGATATAAAAACTTCCATGAACCACCACACACTCACATTGCGGGTTTAATTCTTAGATAAATTTAATTAGTAACTATATATAAGTTAATAAGATATATAATTTATGAAAACTCACGAGATAGATCACTAGCAAGTAGACTAACAGTTTCCTCCCGCTAGAATCTTGAATTCTGTACGAAGATCGATAAAAATATGAATTCAATCTATTTTATAAATTAAAAACAAAAGAAAATAATTTTATATTAAAACTATTAACTCTAGGAACACGCCACCCAAGGGACTCAAAAAACCAAATCTCAGACAGAACACTGAAAATATTTAAAATAGTACAATCATGAATAAATACTGCCATATATTCATAAAAAAATCAACTAATTAATTTGCAATTTGGTCCCTGTATGTTCTATATATCAATTACGCAATCCGACGGTCCAAAAAGTCAGCCGGGACCAGTCATTAGTCGACGGTGTGAGGTTACATCAGAGGGGTTTTTTTATTTTTTTTGGTGATTATGGTTTTGGATATCAATTAAATAAAACTAGATAAAATGTAGAGCTAGTGGTGTATGATCTATAGTACAAAATAGGATGCCGATTAGATTTTTTTTTTTTTCCTCTCTTTTTATCCAATACCAATTCTGTTATTCTAAGAAAAAGAGGATGCGTTGCTTTCATTGGTCAACCATAAAATATTTAATTGATCACATCAATCTATTAAAAAAAGAAATATTTAATAAAGAAATATGATTTTATTTACACTTTATGCTTTTAAGCTTTTCTTATAATATTCTTTTGGGGTGGGATTTATATATTTTCAAATTATTTAATCAAACTTTTGCCCAAAACATTTCATGAATGGATTGGGAAAGAAAGCAAATAGTTCCTTTAACGATTCAACCTTACAGTGCTGATGTGTCGACCCTCGAGACGTCTTCTTCTCCAAGACTTTGATATATACTTCTAGAACCCTAACATGCATAAAAGAATCTTTAGTCCATCTGTGGTGCTTCGCCATTATTGAGAAAAAGAATAGAAAGGTACCACACAGCTCCACAAATGGGGAGCCAATGTAAGGTCATGTAAGGGTCGATCTCAGAATGAAAAGGACTGCAAAAATTAATACTTTGAGCACTTTGCTTTACGTAATTCTCACACTTCAGGCCATGTTTCTTAGGATATATAGCTCACTATCTATAATTAAATTATTTGACTAATAAGAGAGGAGAAATTGAGTGAAAATTACGTACAAAGCAATGGAAGATTAATTAGGAACCAATCAATCCAAATTTAGATAATTGGAAATTATAAGTAAGAAAGGATTGGAGTGCTTAATCTTCCAATCCCTCGTTGGATCTCTATCGTTTTTGTCGATCAATGGATGCATAAAGTCTCTCTCTTCTTAATCGTCCTTCCATTGATTCCTTGTGATAAAAAAAAAGAAGAAAAGAAAAGAAAAAAGTGTAAGGTCGAATCTTAGAACCTTCAAGAGTGTGGGGCATATATAGGAGTGATTTTGTTTGAAAAATAATTTAAAGATTTTAGGTTTTCTACCGTGCACATGGATTTGTGATTCTATATTCTTTACATTAATAATAACATAATCTCATAATTTTTTGAGTTCAAACTATATTAGAAAAAAATTATTAAATTTATCTAAATATGTCACATCGATTTGCGGTAAAATTAAGGTACAGTTTTTAAATTGTCTAACGAAGATCTTTAGTCTTGATTAATGAAAATTAATACTCTCTATCATGGTAAAATAATAATAATAATACCATTTTAAGCATGGAAGAATAATTTAACCGATTTTCTGGTCACATTTACAGCATATATATATATATATATATATGGATTTGAACTCGAAATCCTTCCTTCGTACCGGTCACATTTACAGCATATATATATATATTCGGATTTGAACTCGAAATCCTTCCTTCGTAACTTGCAATCTCTACAAAACATAAACCAAGTGTTTCAAAGATCGGTTCCAATATTCGGCTTTGCCTAATTACTAGGAAAAAAAAAAAGAAAATTTGTCGGTAACCCTTTTTCCAGATTTTATTAATATCTCTTGTCACTGCGGTTAATGCATCTTAATCATTATCCTAAACATAGATTAGAACTAAACATGTTTGCCATGGTCATTAGCGAAAGCATCATTGCATTTAATTATATCATGATCAGCATAGGAAACATAGAAACACAATCACATTGCATGGACCCCCACAAAGTCGTTAATTGGAGAAAATATCCCACTTAATTAATTATATATATGCTCTCCAAGAGACACGTCTGAACTTCTTTTCAGAATCGTGTCTCAAATATGTATTTACAATTTTACACAAATATACACAGACACTATTTACAATGCTTATGTTTGGTATGTATTAATAAGATATTTTTTTATGATGTTTAAAGATAAATAGAAAATATTTTATTAATAAAGTTCACTGTAATTTATAATTTTTTCAATTGTATTTGTTAAATTTTTTATAATGTCGATTAGCACATATTAATAATATTTAACTACAACGAATTTGATTATTTTTTTTTGTATGAATATAAAATTAAATACAAATGAAAAAAAAAGAAATAGAAAACTAATTATTTCAAAAACGCGAGAAAAACTAACTATCTTTTGAAGTGTATCTTTTCTTCACATGTAAAAATAATTCCTTCAATAAACAACTAATCTCCTTAACTCTCTTGAATAATAATAATAATAATAATAATAAAAACATTTGTTGTGTTTGTTTTGTATAATAATTATAGAAATTAAAATCTCTACAAGTTTTATTCATGACCTAATCTCTTTATGATCAAACAAATTAAATTTACAAGGGCTAAAATCAAATTAAATTTTTAAAAAGGTCCACATATCTAAAACAAAATCTAAATTTAAAACATTTATGCACATAAAAAAGCATTTCTAAAAACATTTTAAGATAAGAAGCAAAAGTAGAAAAGGAAATCAATCGATCCTATTAGGAAAGAGAGTTAGTCATGACGTAATGCTTTGGTAAAAATATCATTATTTGATTTGTAGAAGAAATATAAGAAATAATGATGATCTTGGAGCTTATATGTTATCGAATAAAATAATAATCAACCTTAATTTGTTTTGTTCATTCATGAAAAACAGGATTAACAAGAATGTAAAGAGTTGTTTGTTGTCACAATGTATATGGGTCAAAGAAAAATAATTAATCTGTAAGTTTTGAAGGACACTACAAAGCCAAACTAATTTCACTAGTGGCAAAGGTCATGGCTTTATATTCAGCTGAAAAACAGAAACAATCACTAGAGTAATCAAAATCTTCATTTGGCCCAAAAACAATTTTTTTTAAAAAAAAACCAAAGTCTAGAAACATATTAAACACCTAAAAAACATAGAGAAACTAAACAATTCTTGAATAAAATGGATCGAATATTAAAAAAAATAAAGAACACCGAATATGAACCCAGCAACATAGATTCCAAATCATACTATATTTGGTCAAAACAAAGACACATATATGTAAAAATCATGTAAGGATCAATAATCTAGTATTCAATTACTTTAATTTTCACTTAAACATCACATTTTTTTTTATCAAAATACGTTTCATTTTAAAACCAAAACTTTAAGAATAAAAGCCATTAAAATCATGTTATTGATGAAAATGAACACTAAATTATTTGTTAATCATGCATAAAAATTATTTTAGGGCAAATTAATGAAACAAAACAAGTCAAAATCATGTAACTAAGATAATACACTTAGAAAGAACAAGAAGAACAAGTGAACATTCAACATGAACCCACTAACATGGCTCTAAAACCAAACCAAACATTGACAAACAAAAGGCAAACACATGTTAGAAATTATGCAATGATCAATAATTTAACATCAATTTACTTTGATTATCAATAAATCATCATGATTTGGCCAAAATAGGTTTTGATTCAAAACTGAAATCCTAAAATTAAAAACCATTTAAGCATGTTATTAATATGAATAAACATCATATTATTTGTTAATTATGTATAACAAAAGTGTTTGTGTAATGAAATGGACTAAAATTGATCCATATCAAAGGGGTAAGACAATGTTTTTTTCAAAAACATGAAGAACATTGCTTATAAATCTAGCCACTATCAACCCAAGGAATTGATATATTTCACTTCTAACACATGTTTTTTTTATCCAAACATGTTTGAGTATAAAAAATAATAAAAAAATATCAAAACATCAAAATCAAGTACGAGATACACAATCCAAAAAACTAATAACAAACAAAAAAATCTACATGTTCCTGCAACATGGATTCAAAATTAGTTGATAAAAAATATGCCAAAGAAATAGAGCTTACAAGTTGAAAGGAAGTGGTAATTTGTAAGGATTTCAGACCTTTGTATATCTCGAAGGCCATGTGGGTGGAATATATTCAGCACATTATGTCTGATCCTTTTGTGCAATGATCACACTCATGTGTATAGAACTGAAATTAACGTGTTCACGAATCCATTATAACGCACATCGGCAGTTCCAAGCCATCGTTTCGCATGTGAAGTAGAGGTAAGTTTCCTTTTTAATTACATCCATTTTTTATTTTTTTTATAAATATATTTATCTAACAACAATTTTCTCTTTCAGACTATGAGTCTTGGACACAAATATATAACATTTGTTTGAATAAGAGATGTAGTAATGATCTTTCAACCCATTTGAATCTTGATCCAGATATGTGGTTAAAGGTAATATCGTCTGATAAATCTAATAAAAATCAAGTATATGTGGTCTCCCTAACATTACAACCAAATACTTGCCAATGATCTGGAATGTTTCAACTATTAATACTCGCAAGTGATTTCGAGCACTTAAACTTTGTTGATTGGTGATGAAGATGAAATCATGAATAAGTAGTAAATGTGTTCCCTCTTATTCACCCCATGGTCTAGATAAAAACTCAAATCTTCTTCTTTCAACACTTCTATTTTAAATTAATTGTATTTGAACTTATAAATATTTGAATTTTATATTCATTTAACTTTTTTAATTATTTTCTATTTATGTTTAATAAATATTTAAAAAAATATTTTTTAAAAATTATTGATACCAACAAACATAGCAGTATATCAATATATTCTAAAGAGCGAAACAATAAAATAATATTATAAAACTAATAAATTAACAACTGTCAATGGTTAAAATTATAATATCCATGAATATAAAATTAAATACAAATGAAAAAAAAAACTAATTATTTCAAAAACGCTGGAAAAACTATCTTTTGAAGTGTATATTTTCTTCACATGTAAAAATAATTCCTTCAATAAACAATTAATCTCCTTAACTCTCTTGAATAATCATAATAATAATAATAAAAACATTTGATGCGTTTATTTTGTATAATAATTATAGAAATTAAAATCTCTACAAGTTTTATTCATGACCTAATCTCTTTATGATCAAACAAATTAAATTTACAAGGGCTAAAATCAAATTAATTTTTTTAAAAAAAGTCCACATATCTAAAACAAGATCTAAATTTGAAAGATTTGTGCACATAAAAAAGCATTTCTAAAAACATTTTAAGATAAGAAGCAAAAGTAGAAAAGGAAATCAATCAATCCTATTAGGAAAGAGAGTGTCATGTAGTGTATACTTCAACACCCCTTTCAAATTGGAGAATAAAGACTTGAAATGCATAACTTGCAAAAAAGACACGAGAAATAGTCATGACCTAATGCTTTGGTAAAAATATCATTATTTGATTTGTAGAAGAAATATAAGAAATAATGATGATCTTGGAGCTTATATGTTATCGAATAAAATAATAATCAACCTTAATTTGTTTTGTTCATTCATGAAAAACAGGATTAACAAGAATGTAAAGAGTTGTTTGTTGTCACAATGTATATGGGTCAAAGAAAAATAATTAATCTGTAAGTTTTGAAGGACATTACAAAACCAAACTAATTTCACTAGTGGCAGAGGTCATGACTCTATATTCAGTTGAAAAACAGGAAACAATCACTTGTTTCTTGGATTTCAAGGAGATTGGAAAGTCGTCAAGATCTTCATTTGGCCCAAAAACAATTCAAAAAAAAAATCTAGAAACATATTAAACACCTAAAAAACATAGAGAAACTAAAAAATTCTTGAATAAAATGATCGAATATTAAAAAAATAAAGAACACCAAATATGAACCCAGCAATATAGGTTCCAAATCATACTATATTTGGTAAAAAAAAAGGCATATATATGCAAAAATCATGTAAGGATCAATAATCTAGCATTCAATTACTTTAATTTTCACTTAAACATCACAATTTTTATCAAAATAGGTTTCATTTTAAAACCAAAACTTTAAGATTAAAAGCCATTAAAATCATGTTATTAATACAAATGAACACTAGATTATTTGTTAATCATGCATAAAAAATTTTTTGGGGCAAATTAATGAAACAAAACAAGTCAAAATCATGTAACTAAGACAATGCACTTAGAAAGAACACGAAGAACAAGTGAACATTCAACATGAACCCAGCTCTAAAACCAAACCAAACAAAAGGCAAATACATGTTAGAAATCATGCAATGATCAATAATTTAACATCCATTTACTTTGATTATCAATAAATCATCATGATTTGGTCAAAATAGGTTTTGATTCAAAACCGAAATCCTAGAATTAAAAACCATTTAAGCATGTTATTAATATAAATAAATATCATATTATTTTTTAATTATGTATAACAAAAGTGTTTGTGCAAAGAAATGGATTGAAATTGATCCATATCAAAGGGGTAAGACAATATTTTTTTCAAAAACATGAAGAACATTACCTATAAATCCAGCCACTGTCAACCCAAGGAATTGATATATTTCATTTCTAAAACATGTTTTTTTTATCTAAACATGTTTGAATATAAAAACTAATAAAAAAATATCAAAACATCAAAATCAAGTATAAGATACACAATCCAAAAAACTAATAACAAAAAAAGATCTACATGTTCATGAAACATGGATTCAAAATTAGTTGATAAAAAATATGCCAAAGAAATAGAGCTTACAAGTTGAAAGGAAGTGGTAATTTGTAAGGATTTCAGACCTTTGTATATCTCGAAGGCCATGTGGGTGGAATATATTCAGCACATTATGTCTGATCCTTTTGTGCAATGATCACACTCATGTGTATAGAATCGAAATTAGCGTGCTCATGATTCCATTATAACGCACACCGGCAGCTCCAAGCCATCGTTTCACATGTGAAGTGGAGGTAAGTTTCCTTTTTAATTACATCTATTTTTTTATATAAATATATTTATCTAACAACAATTTTCTCTTTAGACTATGAGTCTTGGACACGAATATATAACATTTGTTTGAATAAGAGATGCAGTGATGATCCTTCAACCCATTTGAATCTTGATCCAGATTTGTGGTTAGAGGCAATATCGTCTGATAGATCTAATAAAAATAAAGTATATGGTCTCTCTAACATTACAACCAAGTACTTGCCAATGACCTGTAATGTTTCAACCATTGATACTCGCGAGTGATTTTAAGCACTTAAACTTTGTTGATTGGTGATGGAGATAAAATTATGAATGGATAGTACATGTGTTTCCTCTTATTCACCTTATGGTCTAGATAAAAACCCAAATCTTTCTTTTTCAGCACTTCTATTTTAAATTAATTGTATTTGAACTTATAAATATTTAAATTTATAATAAATATTTGAATTTTATATTTATTTAACTTTTTTTAATTATTTTCTATTTATGTTTAATAGATATTTTAAAAAAAGATTTTTGTAAAAATTATTGTTACCAACAAACATAATATTCTATCAATATATTCTAAAGAGCTAAACAATAAAATGATATTATAAAACTAATAATAAATTAACAACTGTCATTGGTTAAAATTATAATATCCATGTACAAGCGCCCGTCATGTACTTCACAACGAATGGTACACAAATTACAACGTTTGTCTATAATTTATTACAGTTACAAATATTTTGGAGAAAGTGTTATTTTTAAATATGGAACAAACTTACTTTCTTAATTTTATTTACAAAATATTCCAACAGCGGCGAGAGGATGGGGGCAATCATTTAACCAATTTCTCATGATTTTCTATCTAATCAAATATATAATCGATGGAAATGATACAATTATGTGTTATTCCCTCTCTATATAAATCTTTTATTAAAAAAAAGTATCCTTTAAACACCTCTTGCTGGTTTTTTTTCTCATTTCTTGAGGGTAGCATGGTCTTTAAACATTGTGAAACCATTTTGGTGTAATATGTGGGGCAATTCCAACTTCCCTGTTTTAGATAGATAGATGTGCAAAGACTCTTTTCCAATTCTTGACGAGGTGAGCTAGCGTAACGCATGAATTAGAGATACATAGAAAACTATGTGCCTGACTCCCAAGAAGCCTCTACTCTCGATCCCAAGCCAATTGGTGAAGGACAAATGACACTAGGTTTGTGAAGATCCTTCTTCCAATAAACCCTAGCATATAAAAACAAAATCGACACAAGATATCGCTCCATGAAACCAAAAGGTGCTCCCAAGATTTAGGTCATAGAAATGCATGAGCACATAACAAGTCACATTAATCAATCAATCTCTTTAAATTGCTCTTGCTTTACAGAACAGGAAAGGAAAAGATTCCATGTTCAATGGACCTTTGTATTTAGCTCAAGGTGAAGCTAAAGTTTGAATTACAAATGTTATGAGACAGATGGGACAATCAATAAATCCGTTGTTCAATGAGTAAAATGTAAAGATATGGAACCCGTGATGAGGTTATGGCGATTAAGAAATATACTTAATTTCCTAGATTAAAACCTTAGGGAGCTTTTCAGATATAACTTAGTTTTTGATTTATCAGAAAAAAAATACTTGGAGATATGGAGAATTAAAAAAGGAAAAAATGTGGTAAGGTCAAAGGAAGACGGGCTAAAAGCTTCCGGCTGGTACATGTTGTCACATCTCTTGATCCCATTTGATGCTACCTGGCCTCGATTAATAGTGAAAGAATGGAGGATTCTAGAGTTAATTTTCGTAGGTATTTCTTGCTTCTTCTTTTTTAAACATTTAAAAGATCAATTATATTTCCTGAGCCTTGGATTTCTTGATGAATGTATTCCACAGTTATTTCACATAGCCTTCAAAGAAAATTGATCAAAAAGAAAGCAAAAAAAATATCATTATTAATGATGGAGAAATTCAAACCTTTCTTCACAGTTCACATCCAGCCAGCTGACAGAAGATATATATATTTGTGTTGTCCCTCTAAAATTCTGCCACATGGTCAGAACGGGATTTGGAAAGCTCAATCATTTGAATAATTTAATGCTGATGTTCTTGACTACTCCTTTTCTTTTCTTGAGGAGGAAATTAAATGCATTACCAGCTTCTGGTAAAAAAATGAACTTCACTGGTTTTGTCTCTTTCCCACAGCTAAAATTTGAGCTTAAGTTATCCAAAAAAACGATGAAGGATGCGGAGAAACTCGAAATGAAGGGGATCCAAAATAAATTAAAAAAAAAAAGTTTTCCTTGAATGACCAAGTTTTTTTTGTTTTTATCAAATATTTAATTGGACTAAGAAAAAATAATAAATGTGGGGAAATCAAGAGGCATCTCCAAACCCTATCTATAAAGGAAGAACAAGTGAACATATAAACAAACAAAAGTGGGACAAAAAATACGGGAAAAAGAAGAGAACACAGATGAATTGGTAAAGAAAAACCCTAATCTTACAATGCTTTATTCACAACCAACATCACACCTTCCTTAATCAAATGAAGATGCAACTCTTTGAGCTAAATTACAAAGCAAAACCATGTGACCCTATCAATTTAATCAAAATATTAAAGAAAAAGGTGTGGTCCTTCCCTTCCATTAGGGCCTGTCTACATGTCATCGCTTGTCAACCAAACACACCACAGACAGAAGAACCGCCCAAAGCTAAAGACAAAAGGATGCCCTCTATACTGATTCCACCAACCTGGCCAATTCATACACTTCATATAAATAATGAAACAGTATTTACTGAAATGGCATTGCTTTAGGTCCTTTTTTTTAGCACACGGCAACTGCCTATTGCTTAAGGTGAGAGTAAGCTCAAGAAACCCTAGCTGAGGCCAAGATTTATCACAGACAGTGTTCTAGCAAAGAAAGCAGCTACGAACACACAGCATTTTGGAAAAAAGGGAAAAAAATAATCCCTTTATTTTGAAGGACCATGCAATCCATAGGGTAAAGGACATAATCTATGACAAATCAAGCGTGCACCCTTTTTCTTTCCCGTCTCCCAACCATTTTTTTCTTACGAATCCACATGCTGTATAACTTCCACTTCTATTAGAAATACGCCCTTAGATTAGGTCAAAAGGCTAACCCTTACCTATAAATTAACTAACCATAATTGTCTCTACGGCATATCATTTAATTTCTAACCTTTTCTTCTAGGTAATTTTTTTTCCTTCTTGTTGTACATGGCTAAAGACACGGGCTGTGGATCAATCAAGTTAATTTAGATTAATTTATTTAAAAAAATTAACTAATCAGGTTATTTAATTTACAATTTAGGGTGTCCAATATATTGGATGAAATTACTATTAACAATATTTATTATTGTTTGAAGTATAATTAACCTTGTTAGTTTCAGCTGGTTTTTCATCCAACCACTTTTTAGTTTGACCTTAGCAACTTAATTTCCTTGACATATAACAGTACTAACGTTAACTTAATTAATCTTAGTTGAGAGCAGGGTTAGGAGGACAGTACTGTGGTCCCTTTTATTGACATATTCACCCTTGCAACCCTGTGTAGAGAGAGAAAGAGGGAAGGGGAGGGGAGGCAGGAAGTCTGTGTCAATAGCTGTGAGGAAAGACCAAAACTCACCATTAAATACTCCATCTATGACACAGTAGAGCAGATTCGGGAAGGAGAGGGTGCATTTACAAAAATGGAGAGGGGGAGTTACGAGGGTTCCCCTACCTAAAACATGCATGGTTGCGCTTTCTTTTGTGATCTTTAGAGGTGTGAAAGCTTTTGCTTCTTTCCCTTTAAATTTGAGCTCTTACTTTTCCAAATTTCCCAACAAGCACCTAACCTCACTCCCCCCATTTGGTTCATCCTTCAATTTGTTTGATGTGTTGGTTTGAGAGGTTGAAGCTGCCAGCATGATCTGGTAATGAACCTATTACTCTTTATACATATATCAACAATAATCTTATAGCACTATTTATAGATAGACAAGATTAATATTGTCATAGATACATATTGATATATAAACCAACGAATCGAGGTAGGTTGTCTTAGTAGTTTAGGTTGATCAATTGATTGTGAGTTTTTCTGGCTATGAAAGTAGAATATATTGGTGATTTGTTATAATTATCAAGAAAAAGGAATTGTACTAACAGGGAAGGCACATAGGTAAACTTGTTCCTCATACATGGGGTATACGTATTTTCCAGGAAAAAGGGTAGAAAAATAATTAGAATTAAACTAGCTTGAACTTAGACCTGTATAAATATATGGTTCCACCAGGTCATCTTGCAGCTTCAATCACTCATTCACCAACAGCAGAAGAGATTCGGAAACATGCTTTCTGGGGTCTAATTTGCTCTCACAAGAGCTTAATTCATACAGGTATTAAGTATTTGGTTCCTCAAAGTTTCATCTTCCCTTTTCTTTTCTTTTTGTTTATCTCTGGATTAATTATCATTGAAACTGCAATTTCTAGTTGGTTATAATGTGATTTTTATCTCATTAATCAACATCTCTATCTTTCTTTATTGCATACACAAGAATTATGCATATGCAAACATAAGCATGCAGACACTCACAAATCTGCCTTGTCCAATCAGAATATTGACGGATTTTTAACCTACTCAGATCCAGCTATGTATCTTACAACAACTAAAAAATGTCAAGAAAGACTATATTATCCATCACTCTCCTCTCTTCATGGCTGTATGCTTCCATGTTTGTCTTTATTAGGCTGCAGGTATATATCAAGAATCAATAGGTAAATTAAATTCACAAGACACAAGAAAAGCATGCTGATTAGAAAATTTATATGTTTTATTTAAATTGGGTAGATATACGGTGGTAAATCCTATGCTCTCGTAACATGCCATATACAATTGGTTTTTGCGATCTGTTTTCCTTGTACTTCAATAAATAATTTTTAGCCTCATTTAACCTTTTTAGTTTTTACTGATTTTGGGAGTGAAACTGGATAGGAGACAAAGGGTGGTACAAATTTGGTTTCATCCTTAATTCCACAAGGTTAGTGGTCCAGTTTGGTGTTGCATGATCCACAGTTCTGAGCAGACATTGACACTCCTCCACAGGATGTTCCTTTCATCTATTGGACAATGTTTAGCATTCTGTGGCTTCCCAATTGTAGACGGTTAGCTCACATATATAGTATTAGTACTCCAACACTTCCGTATGAGGTTTCAATTTAGGAATTTTGATAGAGTGATGCTTCAAAAAGCCTTTAGATGATTCAATCTCTCTATCAGACATTCAAGCATAACATCAGAAATTCTTTTCTTTTTGTCCCTGTGTTTAAAAACGAGGCTGTTGCTTTACTTTCCATTTCTCATTCTGTATCTTAAGGGAAAAAGATTTGGTATGACAATTGTTTCCAAAATATCCGATCCAAAACAAGGCTCATTGGCATGACATTGCATGGTTCATTCCCATGCACACATTTTGAGTCTTCTGGTGACAAACTTGACATTTCGTGCAAATTATAGAAATCTCTCCGTAACATTTTCGTCACATAACAAAAAGTCTATCTAATTTCTGGCCAAGTCATATACTGTATACAAGTTGTTTTATGAAAATGGAAAATGTTGCACTAACATAAAGAAGTATGCATTGTGTCAGTAGGTGTTGATTAAGAATACAAGGGATATGAATATAGCCCCTATATAGGGCAGGTCTTAATTATATAAAAAGGGATTCTAGTGTTTTTACATCAACTGTTCTGAGAAGTTAGCTAATTTCTGATATCAAGTTTCGGTAACAATGGACAAGTATATGACTTGTTCCTTCAAGTTGTTGCAAAGATAGGGAAACCACTTCATATTCATATCTGCAAAAGATCGATGCTTCCAGTTGCAATTTCTTGGCTATATTCTTTACATATTAATTGAAAAGATTTAATATTACCCTGATCATATAGCTGCCTAATTAAACGGTGGTGATAATCAAGTTGTCACATAGGGAATATGGAGTAGTGTTTGTGGTTGGATTTGTTCTTGAAAATACAACTTCGATGCGATTTTAGTGACAACATGGATTAGATTGTTACCAATGTATTTCTCCTTCAATTCTTTTTCCCGTCTTTATCATGACTATCAGCATCTGAAGATTGGATACACTGTTTTATTTTCCACCTTATAGACAATAATTGTTGTCCACAGATACAACATATTCTAGTTCTAAGTCATACAATATATCATATCACTACCAGAATAAAAATTGGATATTGCTATTTTTAATATCAATTAAATTGTAGTTTGTGGTAGAGCTTTCTTTCTAGTGCTGTTGAGAATCAAGCAAGTTGGAAAATGCTGTTCTTTTTCTTCATGTTCCTGTGTTCTACTTTAATCAGTTACTATAGTTAGGGACATATAATTAAGTTTTGAGATGAAGGAGCAGATGCTGACTTGTTTGCCCTAATAAAAGCTTAGAGAAATCTCATCTTAATTTTGGAGGATTTAAATGTGTATACCATCTATATGTAAATCATTAGCCTTTCTCGTTAATCTTGAAATAAATTGATAATTAATCCCATCAATCTGGTTGAGAGGAACACAAGAAATTATTTATCTTAGGATCCATTTTTGTTTCAATAGAGCTGCATGTACTAGTAGGGATTGTCACTTGATTTCTAGAACCTATGAATTACTACAAAACTTGATTAATATGTGAAGTTCATTATTAGATTAGTATAATTGTGTGCTAGAGATGAATCGAAGATCTATATGGAAGAGGAGGTAAGTTTATCATTTTCTATATGATGATTGTGTGTTACATTTAGACCTTTTCAATCTGGATACCCTATGTGATGAATTGGATATTATTTTTATTTATTAATTATCTATCCGTTTATCTAATAAGGATATATTGTGTTGATTCGGAAGTTTAATTACAGAAAATATAGATGTTGACTGGAAACCATATGCAATAAACGAGATGGTCTTGAAAGATATGAAACTTGTGTCCTAGAAACCATAGTTGTGTGCTGTGAGACCGATATGAAAACTAACCCGAAAAAATGTAACATACTAGGTTATGTGATCAACTTATGAATCATGGAATGAATTTAAATTAATTATTTTTTAAAATAATATTTTTATTTAAAAGAATTCCTGGTGTTGAACAGGTTAGTTTTTTTTTTAAAAAAAATAATTTTCAGTTGAACTCAAAATCTAATCTGGATTAATTTTCGAGCTAGGTTTAACATCCATGTTTAAAACCATATATGTTTTTAATTTCTAGCTTCTAGTATCTATGATGATTTTAACATGGTGGTTATGTATTATATAATACGCCTTTCGATCCTTTAATTGGTGCTGCTGTTAGCTACAACTGGACATTGATTAGGTTTCAATACCAGCAAGAACAGTTGATCTTGTGATATGAAGGTCCGCGAGCCATATATAGCTAGGAGAAATAAGAGGAAATAATTAGATTAGCGTTGCATATTTATGTGAGATCATACCTTATATGATTTGATGAGGTGTACGTTGCAGGCCACTAAACACCAATAATTGATGCTTAAGTATTGTTTAAACCATCACGAGATTTATATACAGTAAGTTCATTAATTATTTGAAAATTCTTAATAAATTACACTTTCATGTTTTTTTTTTCTTTTTTTTTTGGAATGTTAAACATTTTCTAGGTGAATTTTTATGCCAATCATGAAGATAATCATGCATGATGATAACTATCCCATTTGAGCATTGGATATTGTTTATACAATTAACAGAAAAATAAATTAAAATGCACCCTAATTAGGTATGTAAATGGAACAATTTAAGGTGAAGCAGGAAATTTATCGAAGGCTGCAAGTGATTCAAGTCTCCCACTAAAGCTGGAAAAAAGGAGAAAGCTTCGCTTGTAAGATCCCTTGGAGCTTCTTTGCTACGTCTGCAAAAACAAGTTCCTGCTACCAATCAGTCAAAAAGGCACCCGTGTTTCTGCACACAAAAATTGATCTGCCATTTTTGAATCTGCCACTTGAAGAAACAAAGACACAGATCTGCTACTGCAAACCCCAGTTTCATTGCCATTGTACCGTTTTAGCATTCTCTGGGGTGACACATGTAGGACAACATATGACATATGTAAGAAAGATCTGGAAAAAATACCCAAATTTTTTTTTTAAAAAAAAGTACTTACAACTTTAAGAGTTTTTTTTTTTTGAGAAATAATATATCTTCATGAGTTGCACTGTTGGGAAAATGCAAATATATATAATTTTTTATCTTTTTATTCTTGAAAACCAAACAATGTTAAAAACACATGTAATTTCTAGACCATATTTGAAATTAAACCAATCACGTATAGATTTAGAAAAATATTTGGAGGTAAGACAAGAAATTCAACAGACGTTACAGTGTTTGTTCGTTACGATGTTTGTTCGTGAAAATAATTGACGCTAGAGGACATGGAGAAGAACATCGACAGTAGTGGTCTATTATCTACAGCTCGTAAGCTTGAATTTTATGGTTTTGTTCGTACAAAAGTAAAAGATGAGAGTTGATGTTAAAATAAATTAGATAAAGAAGCTCAATTAGATATTTTAACATGGAGGTTGAAGATAAATATGGCAAGATGGGCCCACATGGAGATTAAAAGATAGTGAAATAAAGCCATGTATTGACTTAATGGGGGTAGTTAGCCCGTCTGATATTGTATAAATAATTGATTTTTAAAGTTTTTTTTATTTTAAAATGAATAGAAATATTATTAATTTTTTATATTAGTATATTAAAATAATTTAAAATCACTAAAAAATTAATTTGAATATAAATAAATAAAATAAATAACATTTTTGAAATGTAAAATTTTTCAATTATTAAATTTAAATTTATAGCTGTTTTCATGAGATTGCCTGTTTGATGTATAAAAGCTAGGGCCTTGTATAAGTTTAAAATTATATAGGAAGTTGTATATATTTCTTAAAAGAAATGATTATGTTGCTGGGAACGACACTTCTGAACCACTGTGCTATTTTCTCAGTAAATTCTGGAACTATGCTCTGTTTTCCAAACTTTTTGGAGGTTGTGTTATTTTCAAAAATTAAACCCCAAAATTCTTGTACCATAATATTTCCAATATTTTGTTGTTAGAAGTTACCTTGCCGAACTGTAATTAAATTAATCACTACATCGTCATGCTAATTATCGAACGTACATCATTAATTAAAAAAATTAATAAAAAAATATTGAAATTTATGATCTATTAACATGATCAGACTACACTGTGTGAGACTGTGAGTAGCCTCCGAATCTTTTCTACACACACACACACACACATATATATATATATATGACTAAAAACACTAAAATATTTGGGTAAAGACTTCGTCTCTATGAACAGTTAACGGAAAATAAAAATAAATAAAATCACTGGACTTTTCTTTTAATTTGATATTTTTATACTACATTGATTTAGAGTTGTGGTTCGTGATTTGTTTTCTTTTAACTGGCTTGATATGAGTTTCTGTTCCTTTCAAAAACAAACTCTTTTGAAACTCAACTTTGATTGATAGTTAATTTGGTAAGATAAAAATCAAATTTAATTTTATTAATTCTATTTTCAATTGAGTTTTTCTGTGGCTGATTTAATGAGTTAAATATGTAATAAAAAATAAATTTCAAAGAAAAAGGATTGAAAAATTTATGCAAGCTGTCATTTTAGTCCAAAATATTATTTTGTATTTATATATATGTTTTTGTTTTTGGGTTGAGAGAGGAGAGAGAATCATGCTGAAAAATAGTGAAGGAAAAAGAACATTGTTGATTAGCCACATTCCAGCAATCAAAACGGATGATTTTAATGTTGAAAATCTATATTTATTCTAATTCTTTATGTTTTTTTAATCAAACAAAGAATCTATAATGAAAAAAAAAATTTAATTGAAAAAAATATATTAATAAGCAAAGAGGAATTACACTAGATTTTTTTGAATGGTGTTTAAATTATTTATTTTCTAATAAAAAATAATTTTATTATTGTATAATTAAATAATAAGATTTAAATGCTCTTTGCAATATAATATCTGGGTAGCTTAATGTTTTTTTTATCTCAGCTTCCCAACTCAATTTTTGGTTGAAATCATTATATTTATTATTATTTAATGATACTTAAAATTTTTGATTTATTGTATTTAATACATGTATCAACTTTTTAATTTGTAGTTAAAATTTTTCTTAGAGATAAAAAAAAACATTAATAATATCTACACCTTTTTTTGCGATGAAGAAATTTACTTCATACTACAGGGCATGGAATAAACTAGTATATGTATGAGTGTGCTCGTGGATATAATAACAATGATATTAACTTATTACTAAATTAAAAAAATATTTATTTTATATAATTTTATTATTATATAAAGAATTGATGTTATTATGTTGTGTGTACTATTATGATCTTTAAAACTTACAAGACAGATAGATAAGGAAAACTAAAAATACAATCTGGCAACAAAAATTAATTTATACCAAAAAAAATAAGTTTGTCGATATATTCCAGAGAATATTGGAATTGTTCCATTCTCCTTGATGTTGTTCATTATATTAATTATATAGGGTATTACCAAAAAATTAATTTTGTCAGTATATTCTAGAGAACTCTTAAACTATTCACTTCTCAACTTCACTATTCATGTTGTCAATTACATACAGGATCATCAACGGATTAATTCTGTTGATATTTTCTTAAAAGTTCAGAAATATTTATTTTTTAATTACATTATTAATTATTGTTTTTATAGACAGAATCATCGACGGGTTGAAAAGTCATTAGTGATATTTGAGGGGTTTTTTAAAAAAATTATTAAATTAAAAATCACTAACGGACTGAAAAGTCGTGAGTGATATTTGAAGGATTTCTAAAATATTTTGATTAAATTAAATATTATAGACAAAATTATCGATGGACTGAAAAGTCATTAATGATACTTGAAGGGTTTCTGAAATTTTTTAATTAATTTTAAAACTAAAACAAAATATTACAGATGGAATCACTGATGGATTGATTAAAAATATTAATATTTAATTATTGTTGGTAAAATGCCCTAATTAAAAGATCAAAATCCCTCATTTTATAACAAACACACCTCTTCTTCTTTTTTTTGTTATAAAAAGCACAAAAATCCCTTTCTTAAAGAATTTTTTTGAGTAGTTTTTTTTTTTGCCTCAAGTAGCTCAGTTCCTAAGTATTATTGAGTGCTGATTTATATTAATTTAATTAATTTTAATTATTTTTTATTATTGTTAAATAGGTTTTTTTAATCAAATAATTACTAATAGGAACACCAAAGAATTAAATCTGTTAATATATTCCAGAGAGTTGGAAAAGAATTACTATAAATATCATTGTGCCACTATTTAATTACTAAAAGAATTGCATATGATGTTTCTAGCTATTATATGGCAAAATTCCCAAGGAAAATACGGATGAAATGAAATAGGTAATTTTTTTTTACATGCTCTTATCGTCATTAAATTTATCAATAATTTTATTATTGATAGAATAAAAATTACAGAAAAAAGTTTATCAATAAAACATTTTCATCTTTGAGCTCATTAGTAAATTTATTACTGATAGAATAAAAATATAAATATTAACAAAAAATTCCATCAATAAATCTAAGAATTCTAGGAGTACACATTTGGGTTTAATGGTTCTATCTTTTATTTTATATAACTATTTTTTCTTTAAAACGTTTTTTTTATTATTTTATTTGTAATAACTAATTTTAAATATACATTAAACTCTCAATGTATTATTATGGAAAGAAACTTAGGTACTTAGTCACTGTATTGCCAACGTGTGCTTAGCCATTGATTTGCATATTAAAAACACCCTAATTTAAAAACTTAATTTATATTTAAATATAAATTTATTATTACGTGACTAATCTTGGAAATAATAGATTTATTGTATCATCTAATCAGTATATCCGCAGTATGTTTGTTTTCATCTTAATCCCTTAGAAATCAATACTTGACTACCAAGATCTTCAATATATATATATATATGAAGGTATTGTTCGACTGAATATCCCACTCCCTAGACAAGAGCTCTCTAGTGTCCTAGATGATCACCTCAAAATGATGAAACTGCACATCAACCTCCTTAACAAGCCGTAACGCATTCATAGAGTCAGCAGAGCTGCAGATAACCCTTCTGTGACCATTGTTCCATGCCACCAACAAACCATTCTTAATAGCTATCTGTTCTGCAAGGAGGTTCGAACCAATACCAGTAAAACCTATAAAACCCGCTAGCCAGTGTCCTTCATACAAAAACAAAATATCAAAATTATTAAAAAATACTAAAAAAACCAATGTAATGTTTTTCCATGAAAAATATATCCTCAAAAAGTTATTTAATTTATCTTATACAAAGAAACAAGTAACATGAAGTTAGAAAAACACTTTCGGTTAAAACTAAAAAGGAAAGAGTATCAGCATGTCTCTACTGTCATTCAATTCATGAAATCTTCTGAGAGTTGGAATTGTTATAATAGTTATTTTTTAAATATTTTTTATTTGAACTTTTTTGAAATAGCAATTTCTAAAATTTGTGTTGTGTTAACTCATGAACTCATAGTTTTTCTGTTTGAAATATCACTCTGGACCTACTCTATCCTTAAATCTTCCCATCAAAAAACTCACGACCACGTTTCAACATAACAACAATATACATATATTTAATTTAGAAGGATAGCTTAATTAATTTGATTTTAAATTTGTTCTTTAATGGTTATGAATTCAAGTTCCTTTAATATTACTGAAAATTTATATAATCTTTAATTTCATGACTTGTGGAATTGATCAAGATAATTGTAAACTCATTCATACACCCAAGTTAACACACATTTTTTGTTTACTTTGAATTCTAACACTTCTAATTCCCCTGGATTAGATTCTTTATATATAAAAAAAAAAAAAACGCAAGTCATGGGAAATTGGAAAACTGTAAATTATGGTCATGTTATGCTACCAGTCAGGATTGGATTTGCACATCCACATTCTAAAACAAATTGCAAAGTACTAACTCATGGGGTCATTCGATATTCCCTTTCAAGAGAGCCATATGAGCACCGACCACTAAATGAACATGATGCAGTCAAGCCCTCTGCCTTTCTGTTGCAAAATTAACACTGGATATCTGGGGTAATAACATCACGTATTGATTGTTGCCAATAATGGATCCATGAGAAGCTGCCAAATGCTTCTACTGAGATAAAACTTTAAACTCTTGCTCGTCATTATTACTGGTATCCTTCAAACTTCCTAAAATATAAAAAACTGAGAGAAAGTTGGAGATGGTGGAAAGCTGTCATGATCCTTGCTCTCTGACATTATATGACCATTTTAAAAATATTTTTTTAAAAATTTAAATATTTTTATTTTTTTATTAATTTTAAATTAATATATTTTTAATATTTTTAAATTATTTTGATGTGTTGATATCAAAAATAATTTTTAAAAATTTAAAAAATTATCGTTAGCATATATTTTAACACAAAAAACTATTTAAAAAACAATAACCACACTTCTAAACAAGCCCGAAAAAATATGCATATACCAGGAGTTTGTTTTGGTTAAGAAAAATAAAATTCTTCCATTTTATGCTAATTTTATGCTAGTACTTGCAATTTAATAGAAACTCTGAGTTTACGGTGGAAAACTGGTATATCTTATGCTCCAAGTTAGAGTGGGGATGAGACTCAAACGCGGCTTGCTTTATGGTAGGGAAGTAAAAAGCCATAGTACTATTCTCAAGTCTTAAATTATGCACTATTGAAGTTCCTTGAAAATCAACTAGAAAGAGTCATCTTGTTTGTCGAGAATAACGATTAATCGGAAAAAGATTGGAGTCAAACTGGACAAATGAATAAAAAACTGGAAACCCTTTTTGTAGATCACTGGTCATGAAGATCCAGACAGGGGGAATACAAGTCTGATGTCCTCAAAACTTCGACAGAATGACTAATGGCAATGTTAAAAGTTAAAATGAAAGGAAAGTACGAAGCTACTATCAATGTCGTCAACGAATTTCACCTTAAACCCCTTCTCTCCCAAGAACTGTAACCCACTTCCCAAAATGAGAGCACAAAGAGGCAGAGTCAAACTGCTAAACACAGTGCAAAAACGTCTGGACAAAGTGCTTTGGTTAAAGCAGACTACAACGTTTTCATTATTCATCCAACAGGCTAGAGTTTACTAAACAAGTTTCATCGTGAAGGAGAACCCCTCTGGTGAAATAGATTAAACCAACATGGCTTGTCAAAATGACATTTTATGTTTTAACCAACTGTTCATTCCCCCATTTTAGGAGTCCTTATGGTACAACCATTTTGACAAGGTAATACAATTGAAGATATATTTAATGAAGTACAGCTCCCTAAACATTTTCTACTGGATATTGTATAACTCACATATGTAACCTAAAGCTGTAACCTTAACCAAAACATGGGAAAGAATCATAATTTACCTAGATGAAGGTATGAGCCTTAAAATTTCTCTTTGCGATTTAACATTTCAGGATACTTACAATTCAGAATTTGAAGGCCAAGCAACTGGGGAAGAATGAGGAAACAATCCTGTGACTTCAGTTTTCAGGAGTTTTCCAAGCAGCATTGGCAATATTGATCCTTCACTTTGATTCCTTGATGCTAAAAGGTCAATCCAACTGCTTTCTTCTCTTCGGTTCAGGCTTGCCTAACTGCAACGAAAAACACATCTCCTCATCAGAGTCACCCCTTAATGCCGATAGGTTTTTCAGTTCTGGGGTTTCCTGAGGTTTGTTGTCATGCATCAGCGATGGCCCTGAGAAACTTGGGATGAACTGGTGCTCCACATTGGGAGCTGCTTCTTCCCCATCTTCTATATGAAATTCAGGGCCAATGAAGAATGGATACTGTCCTTGCTGAGACTCACCTTTGACTACCCCTTGCTGCATGTTTAAATTAATAGGCTCAAAGTTTTCTTCAATTTTTTCTTTGGATGGCACTCGGTCTAGAGGAGATGACTCTCCAACTGTTGAATCTATTGCCGGTGCTGATGCATTTCTTTGATCTTGAACTGCAGCTATATCAACAACTGAACAAGTCAGACAGTATCACAAGTTGAGATAATACTCACAGAATTATTACTAAAGAGTGGTGTTCAGAAGGCTCAGTTTTTTTAACTCTTTATATTTCCCAAAGATTCACAAGTCAGGCCTTTGTTTTGAGTCAAACTATTACATTGTCACCTTTACCTTCTATCCAGAGTAACAACAAATATGCTCTGGCAGGTTCAATTTAATGGGAGAATATTTTGTCCTCGTAATGGAATTTTTGCTCTCTCTCCTCTTGCATATTGTATGTGTGCAAAGTATAGCTGTCAAAGGTAACGGCTAATGAACTTAAATAGGCTGGCATCCCCTCTTCAAGAAACAAAAGTTGGAAACTTGATATCATTGCTATTGGAAATCCAGAGAGTATAAATGTCATTCAGAATGCAATAACATTAGATTTTATTTAAAAGTAATTTTCACTTTCCGAAAAGTAACATATCAAAAAATAAAAAACATTATTTGACCCTTTGTTCCTTTGATCGCTCTCTTGTTGATAATAGTTTCATTAATACAATGAACTCCTTTTTGACACTAAAAAAACAGTGCTAAGTAGAAAGCCATTCACAGATCCACACTAACATTCAAAAGGCAAACAAGTTATCATCTTCTAAACTTGATACCCAGAATTTGACAACAGTTTCTTTTTTGGTAAATTAATGGAGGGTCATAATAAACCCCTCTATGCTAAATAGACCTAGTAGAAATTTTTTTGATCAGGCACCATGTTACTTTGGTACCTACATAGTTTATTCAATTTGAAAGCCAACTCCAAATTTCTTCTCTTCTTTTTTTTTTTTTAATAAAAATCAGGAAAAGTTAGCCAGCAGTTCCCATCTGAAACAAAGCATGCATATCATTTGTTACTATAATATCTTGATTTTGGCAATATGCCCTCCATATATGAGGGGAAAAACACAAATGAAGTCTGAAAGATAAGTGCATTAATGTAGAAGGAGAAAATATAGGATTGAATTGAGAGCACAAACCTTGAAGTCCGTCATTGGTAGTGATGAGATCAAGTTCAAGGAGGTCAAGCAGGCGACCAAGATCAACTCCACTGGTCCAATTTTCTGGGGGTAGGCCAACTTTAAGCTTCAACCTACCACGGTTAGCTGTCCCACCCCAAATTATCCCAACTGGCCGTGGCTTCTCACAATCCTGACCCTTTAAGAGAATGAGGCTTCCACTATCACCTTCAAGATCAAAAGTCTGTTGGTTCTCACCGACAACAAGAAAATCGGTGAACAAACAAATCCCTTTCTCATCATTGTACTCTAGTGCATAGGCCATTATGGTCCCAGTAGTCAAGCCAGAACTCCTTCCAACTTTGACAACTTGCCTTCCAATGAGACTATTGATTGGAGCTTGCAAATCTATAACATGGACATCACCAACCTCGCCAACACCTTTGACAGTTGTAGTTACATTGTTCATGTTAAAGTCTCCTGCAAAAGGAATGAAGGCCCCATCTGCTCGGACAAATGTTTCTACAAGGGTTTGCAATGGGTAAGTGCTGAGGTCAGCAAGCAAAGAAAAAACAATCAACACAATTAGGCTACATATTTGTACTTCAGCACCATCCATCTATAAAAAAGTCAAATTCAACTATTAGGTAACAGCAATCAAACCACATATTCCAAAGCCTGCAATAAGCTTAGTCTGCGAAGACAAGCATCTAGTTCAATTGCCTGGATGAACAAGAATTATTTTAAGTCTCTCTAACATTCCCCAGGGAATATCTAAGCCTTGGACATGACCCATGGTTCATGCTCCGGTAGATTTCATCTAAAAAACTTTATCCAAGACAGAAATAATCCTACCCAGCATCATGATTTTACAAACTCCGAGAAACACTCTCATGGAAAATCAGCCTTCTCATAGCATATTCAAAAGTTTTCAAGATTGTAATCATGACTAATGCAACAATAGCATTAACAAATCCCAGCCTTGTCTTCCTTACAGAATGCTAGATCATTTCAAGATTGATAAGATGCTAACTACTTCGAGTTGTGTCAGTAAGGTTTAAAAGTTCCATTAAATTACTCTGCTAGTATCGTATATCTATTAATTTACTTGGCAAGTGCAAGTTGGATTAATTTCAGTTTTAGTTACCTTCTCAGAGCAGAAACACCTACAGAAACACCTATTATTCGCAGGCACTTCTTTGATTAAAGAGGAAAAACCAAGAAGTGATTTGGGAGCTTGAGGATGCAATGGTGCCCGACACTTAATTGGTTAAAGTTGTGCAGCTATAGAGTTACATATATTGAATGAAAGTAATCCCTAGTGAAATCCACAACTGAGAATCGGTAATACTTTATGCTCACCTGAATTAAATCTTTCAAGCCAACAAACACAAATTTCAACAAAAGGAAAAAATTATTGATTTATCTCTCAAACTATTATCTTAGTTAAATGTAATCTATGAAACACAGCAAGATAACAACTTCCCTTGGATTGACAGGTGGATCGTTAAAAATATAGTTTATGAAGATGAAGACATAAACTACAAAACACGTGGTAAACCAAAGTATACATTGGTATGACAAATTTAATATGGAACTGCATTACCTGGGTTTGTTCCAGCAAATATTCCATACCAAAGATCATCAGTGATAAATGAGGTTGCTCTCTCCACAGCACCCAGATACACCCCAGGTCCAAGGCTTGGTGGCAACGGATGAAACATTTTCTGGTTTGGGTAGTCCAGATCAACTGCAACATGCCGATTTGTGAGGAAACCAACCTGGCGGTTACCTGTTCTGCTTTTCACAATTGCACCCAGGGTTCCATATGTCTCTTGGTTAGCAACCTAAAATTGTAAGGCAATTTTGTGATTCCCGCAAAATGAACAAAGAAACAAGTATTCAAGGCATATCACAGAATACAATGCCTTAGCAAAATCAAGATGCAGGACATTTATTAGGACAGCACAGAAAGGAACTCAAACCATTCTCTTAAAAAATTCATAATACTGCTAAACAGATCAAACTGCAATTGCATATTAATAAATAAATAAAAACTTTATGTGCACACAATGGTTGGATAAAGATTTCCTGAAAATTCTCACCGGATTTTGGAACTCTCAGTTGGTACAAAAGAAAATGCAAAACCATTCTAGAATGGCAACATATAATAGACCTGACCAAGGTTCCTGGCTTAAAGACTTGCACATGTCCAACTCAAAAGCAGGAAAACTAGTACAGACATTTAATGCACTTGCCCATTTATCACATCCTACAATCAACAGGAAGAACTAGGAAACTGTCTATATATCAACTAAAAAGTTTATTAAGTAACCAACAAATAGTGCTATTTTATAATTCATGCATTCAATCCCTACCATTTAATCAACACAAAAACCACAAACATCACTAAAGTGTCGATACCTGCGATCCAGAACCAATGCAGGGGTCACTTCCTCTCAAGCCATCCACGAGATCAGTATACAACTGTTCCTTTGGAGTTGCTGCAGGAGCACCATAATATGAGAATTCTACAACATCTACATCACACCACACTCCTCCTGGTCCCTGGCCCATACAATGAAAAGGCAACTTAACTTCCTAAGCAAACAATGAAGCCAGTCATAGATCAAAAAAACAAATGTCTTTAGAAGAGACATAGAGGCCAAAGTAAAGCTGGAAGCACCAGTTTTCTTACCTCAAGGGCTGTAGGTAGGCACTGGACATGGCTGAGCCATTGCCTATGAACTTTATGGGCAACAAAAACAATAATTGCAGGAATATCCGTCAAAATACCCCTTCGGATTCTAAATCCAATTGCTGTTCCAAGACTAAACCGCCTCAATATTTTGCTATGAAATGCCCTAATGGTCATTAGCTCGAGCAAGGTGGTAGCTTGCTGCCCTTTTGGCAACCTCCCAAGAGTTTCTGGAAGCACCCCCTTCTGAAGGTTTCCAAAATAGTTTGCCCTGTCTTCTGCTGCATCATTTAGTCGACTCAATGTGGGCCAGGAGAAGTAGGCAGCATTACTCTCAGAGTGCTGCCCACCTGAAGTAAAGGGTTGAAGTGGCGACAAGCTTGACCAGGGAAAATGATTGCAGTAGTTTCTTTCCAAATCTAAAGCAGATTCCTCTGATTGTGAGGATCCAGAGTGATGAATCCTTAAACCTAATCTGTTCCTTTCCATCTGTCAGCTCTCCTACACATAGACATATTGACTGTATAATCTTAAGAACAAATTAGGCAGCTTTAATTCTCATAATATAAAGAAGCTAAACAGCTTTGATAATTGCAGGAGAAACTGTAGTGCTTGAACAGTAAGAATAGATACTGAAACTGAAGAACAATCCCACTATACAATAACATGAACACTTTAAAACAATATTTCAGAAAAAATATAAATGGATAAAAGAAATAAAAGTTAACCAGAATATAGCTGCTCCACACAAACAAATTTGCAAAACACCTGCAGTGAAAAATATCAAATAGGAAACCATGGAAGTTGCAGAAAACAAGGACCATGATTAAGTATATGACACAAGCATTCTGCCCCTTAATTTGAAGCTATAAGAGCTAAAATAACTAGATGTTTAGCTTATATACTAGGGAGCCAATGAAACACGGAACAAGCCATAATATTAATAATAATAATAATCCCTATCCTAATAAAGGATCCAAGAGGAAACAAATTCTCCAAAGGGTATCAGGAGAAATGAAGAACAACACGAAAACATAGAAGCCTCACATAGCAAATGCAGAATAGACAGGGGAAAAGTGTCATCCTTTTCCATGCAGAAAACCATAATAAAACAAAAGCAAAAAAGGACACACAGAATCATCCAGAAGTCAGAAAATAGAGATACAAAACAGCAAGTCAATGCAAGTCTTTGAGAAACGAATACAAGGAAGCTGAATCCTATATACAATCGATGAAGAAGGCAGCAAAAAGACAATTAAATTTGAATCAAGGCAAAAACTTTGAAATGATTATTTGAAAAACAGATTAAATACTTCATAAAGACCATTACTTTCTGAAAAAACTGAGCTAAAACAATCAAGAACCTTCTTTTATCAGCTGAAATTGATCAAAACCCAGGTAGAAAAGCTCAGATTGATAAAACAAGCAAACCCCATATTTAAATCAAGACCAAAACCAACAGACTATGAAAAACCCAGATAGGATATACAATCAAAAACAAGGTTTTTATGCAACACTCACCAAGCAAAAAAGGTGGAGCTCTGATGGGGGACTCCAAAAATAGCCCCTTGAAGCTGTTCATGCCCTAGCACACAATCTTTTTCATTAGTAATTGCTACTCTGCATAGTAAAAAAAAATCAAAACTTTATGCGCCTATAGACATGGAGGGAGGGGAGGGAGAGAGAGAGCAGTGAGCTATAGCAAATTAAAAAAAGACTAAATGTTTTCTAGGCAGACAGAGAGAACTAAGTATTAAAATATGTGGAGAGAGAGAGAGAGAGAGAAGCCAGCCAAATATCTATAGTCTGTGCTACAATTGATTTCGCATTAACATAATATATATATATAAAAAAGCAATTTAATAATTAATGGGTTTTTCCCATTTTCTTACAAACACTTTTCATTTGCTTTCTTCCTTTTTGATTTCTTTATCCCTTCTTTTCATTTTCTTTAGCTACATATAATTTATGGAGGGAGGGAGGGAGGGAGTGAGTGAGTTGAGTGATCACACTTCTTGGTGGAAAAGGAAGTGCAGCAGGCATAAGGGAGGGTTTCAATGGAGGAGAAATTTTTTTCTTTGGGTCCCATCCATATTTGCTCCCTAAAAGGAGCACATTCTTCACCCAAATAATTCAATTCCCACCTATCTATAGGGTGATGGGTAGTTTGAGTGATCTTCTTCCTTTGTTCCTGCATTCTTACTTGCCTTGGTTTATCTCCATCTCATTGATTGATATGTTGTGCATTGTACTGTATGCCTTGAGGAGGGTTTTGAAAGATTATATTTCAGATGTAAGATGTTGGTTTTATTATATGGAGTTTTATAGATGTTTAGATTTATGCATTAGAGGTAGAAAATATGGTTGAAAATAAAATTATATACAGTAGAGACATGTGAAATCAGAATAAATATTGTCAAAAATGGAATAAAATTCTTATATCTCATGAGCATCATTACTAGTTTTACATCTTTAAATGGATTCTACTGTGTTTTTTGAACTCAAAGAAGGGTATGGTAGAACTAGTTAGATTTTATCAATCTTATAAAAATTTATAAAAAATTTTAAATAAAATTTAAATAATATGGTTTTGATCTTATAAAAAAATTTAAACCTAGATTAATTTATTAATTTATTCATGTGAGAGAGTTAATTATCAATTCAGGTTTAATAATGATGATTTGTTTTTTAATTTATCTCAAGACTCTTTGCCACTTCCTCTTTCTTCTTTCTCTCACATGAATGATGATGTGCTCTCCCCTTCTCCTTCCATTATTTTCTTATCCTTCCCTATGGAAAACGTTTGCTTGGTAAAGAGAGTTGGCTTTCTAGAAGTTAAAAATCATTCAGACACATCCCGTCTTTTATTCCAATACATTATCTTCACCTTTTATCACCTCGTCACATCACTAGCATTATCTTTATCATCCATGATTCAATTATCAAATCATCATAAGTCCACACCTCGTTTTAAAATAATGCGACATGCAAATTATTGGTATTAAATTCCTGTTTTTTTAATTGGGTTAAATATAATCCTGTATACATGTATGTATGTATTGGTATATTCAAGAAATTATGTCTTACTATATCTTTTAGAAAATTCGTAAGAAAGGAAATACACCCTTTTGGTTTCCCAGCACGAAAAATAAACTTGATAACTCTATTAAGTTGCTAAATTGCTATGAAATTGATAGTAAAATACATGTTGGATCAATCCATATACATTACCTAGTTATATAAGGTTTTTAGGTTGAATCTTTTTCATTATTAACGAATAAAAAAAATTAAAATCTTTAATATATATTTGAGAGTATAATAAAAGTTATTTTTTACTTTTAAATGTATCAAAAATATATAATTTTTATTATTTTAAAATTTATTTTTGACATTAGCATATTAAAACAATTCAAAAAATTAACAATTAATTTAAAATTAAAAAGTTATTTTAAATTTTTTAAAATACAATTAAATTACAATATAACACACCATCTTAGTTCAGTTAGATTATTTTAATTTCAAGTATGGAAGTATGTATATGTAATCTTTGTTACATGTATTTTATTTGTAGCGTATACTTTCACTGATGTCCACTAGCCACGAGATGATGAAATTTCCCAAGAAATTTCTACAACGCAATTATTGTATCAATACCAAAATGGTTACACCACCAATCAGGCATTCCCAGAGAAGGAAAGGGAGAGGAAGAGATCGAGGGGCACTCAGACTTGAAGAGTTTTGTTGGAACCTGACTCGTCATAACTCGACTCATAACTTGAATAATGAATTAAACAAATTAATTTTGTAAATTAAAAAGATATTATTTTAAAAATAAAATTTAAATGGTTTCATCCGAGTTTTAACTAGGTCATAAACTCATTGCACTTAGCCTGAAAGAATCAACTTATAATTTGACCAGATCAAATCATCACCGTATATCACGAGTCAACCAATCAAACTAAACCGGCCGGTTTAGAAGTATGAAAGGAGTATTAAGCTCTAAGTAGTTGCAAGGGCGTGTAGAAGACATACAAGAATAAGTAGATTGGTTCTCAGCTTTCAATGCTGACAACTATCACCAGTGATGCGAGGAAGGAGGTGGTGATGTGGCACTTGCTAGGAGAGAACATACTGTGAAAAGAGCAAAAGGGCATTTAAGGAAATGGGCCATGACTCGATTTTGCCACAGGTAAATCTAACAAGGATGGGGTTCACCTGTGCAGAGTGCGCTGATGTAGCTTTCAGCGGTACAATTGAAATATCCCCCACCTTACATTTATGATTATTAAATCAATTTAGAACTCAAATAATAGAAACTAAAAATAATGCCATTTTAGTATTAAAAAAATAAATTAAATATCATAGATAAAATTGGCTTGAATTAACTAGACTAATTTATTACTTATATTTTTTTTTGTCAAATGCAATATAATTTTTGTGAACACTAAGAATTGTCAATATTTTTTAAAAAATTAATATAAATATTCAAGTTAATTTCTGGATACCTCAACTAATTTTATAAACTTTAAAATTAATGATCATATAAGTCTTTAATGATCCTTAAGTTTATAAAATTTAAATTGATAATTTTTAAAAATTAAATTTAAAATTTAATGAGTTACATTGTACTCTTCAAAATTAAATAGTTGATATTTTAGCCCTAAAGAATTTGATTTGAATAAATAAATGAATCTTTCTTATCTTATACCTTGGTTTTTTCCTTTAAAATATGAGATTTATAGGACAACAATTATGCTAAGAAAAATAGTAAAAAACCAAAATGATCAATATAGTTGATATTCAAATCACAAAATCAATGTTATTTATTTTAAATATATCTATTTTTTTAATGCTTGGTTTATTTTTTTTAATATATCAAGAGTAAATCTATTCTAAATTATATCTTAGGCAGAGAGGAGTAATTATTTTCGGTTTAGTTTGGTTTTTAACTATAAAAAACAATCAAATTAATTTTTTATTTTGAAAAAAAAATTAAAATTGAATCAAAACCGAGTCAAACCAACCGGTTTCGGTTTGGTTCAGTTCTTGATTTCAAAAAACCAAGAAAACCTATATGTTTTTTTAGGCTTTTAATGGACTGTTTGATGAGCTTCTAATTGAGTTTTTTTTAAACTATTTTTTTTGAAAAAAATCAAAACTTAGACAAACTAACTGGTTTTGATCCGGTCCAGTCCGGTTCTTGATTTCAAAAAATTGAGAAAACCTATATATTTTTTCTGGGCTTCTAATGGGCTGTCTAATGAGCTTTCTAATGGACTTTTAATTGGATTTCTAATGGGCTTTTAATTGATGTTAATATTGCCTAATTTTCTTAGAAAATTCTAAAATATATTTAATTTTTTTTACCACTAAATAATCATTTATATTATATTGTTAATGTCAATATTGTGTTCAATATATTGTTTTTCTTCCTAATATTTTTATTTTGTTTTGTTTAAGTACGCAGGACTCCTATTGTATAGAAGTTTAAATAATACATATTAATAAATTAAATTACAAATTATAAAGCATTACCTTCAAAAAACTTAAAAAAACAGCAACAAATTACATTGTTACAAAACACTCAAGCCAAAAAATTAAATCTTCATTTACACATTGTCTCAATCAAAAAACATATTAAGAACAATGCACTTTAATTTGTTAATAGTTAGTATTATTGATATCAAAACTTGAAATTAAAAATCTAGAATTGTAACATGATAAATTAAATTAGAAGATATAAAAATAAAAAAATAATATTTTTACTATACATTTTCAATAAATGAATTGATTTTTGAATTAATTATCATCCGTTACTAGATGTAATTTTCCACTAAATTCTACAAAATAAAAAATTAAACATGTTAAAATAAAAATGTATTAATTAATAAATTATAAAATAAAACATGTAAATTTATAAGAAAAATTATCTAATTTCATAAGTTTCAAAATCATTAATTAAGGTTCTAGCATCTTAAAACTTCAATTGACATTTGCACAAATATGGGATTTCAATTCTGACTAATTCCAGCTTATAGGAATAAAATCTTAAGTTCGAAGTTAAAAAAAAGGGCCAAAAGATGGTTCCAAGATGAAACAAACCAATTTGCGCAATTTTCAAAAGAAATTCTAAGCAGTAGAATGAAAGTAGAAAGCTGAACAGGAAAACAAAAAATCCAAACATAAACAGAAACAATTTAATGTCCTTTCTCAGTTGATTTTGCATCATCAATGGTAAAGATGAGCAACCTTGGGATACTTAGAGACAGCAATGTGCAAGCTAGAAAGAAACGTGGGCCTGTGAACTAAATATATAAGTGATGTGAGTCTGTTAATCATGGAACTTCTCTACCTAGTGGATGCTTATGTAAGAGACATGCCAGTCTTTCAATAAAAACAAGTGTTTATTTGAACTGTGTTTGGTTCTCTCTTTGCCCAAATGTGACCTGATATCCTTAAAAACCAGTATCCTTGTCGGAAAGCATGCATTAACTGGTTAGTACAGTTTGATGTATAATACTTAAGGTATTGAGAGAGCTCTGATCTAGATTTCCCGACTGCAACAGAACTCAGTGACGGGGAAAATTATTTTCATAAATATCTAAACATGAAATTAATTGATCATTGAGTTTTCATAAATATCCAAGTTTACCCATCATGACTCGCTATTCACCAATCAATACATCTTCATTATCTAATTTGTAATGCTAAGATTTATTAAGCAATTAAGGGCACGGGTCCATTAAGGCTTGTCTAAAGTATATATGCAGTATGCACCCATGATTATTGTCTGACATGGCAAGCTAATCAAGCTTAAGCTGCGCCTCATTTGAAGAAAAGAAAAGCATTTACAGAACAGCTCATGTCCTTCATTATCAACAGATTCAACACGCTCATTTTGGTTTCAAAGTACAATGACGATCAAAATATAGATAGGGAACTCTCATTTCCTTCATTATCAACGGACATGAAGCATAGGTTTTCAATTCTGGCTAATTTGCAATCCCACAACCACTAGATCAAAATATATACATTTCTTTTGATGCTCAAGAATAAAAACCCTATTAAAATAAATATAAATATTTACACAAGCATAAAAAAACAATATAAAGCTATGTAAATCCTATTATAACCAGGAAAAAAACTATATTATTCTGAGACAGCTAAAGTAAAAAATACAAATGGTTACCTTTTAAATGGATTTTTAAGCATTCAAAACAGTAACTGTATTTCTGACCTCTCCATTAAAAAGTAAATATAATAAATTAAATAAATGATAAAGCAAGGAAAAATAAAAGTAGCCATTAATTAATTAATTAAAAAGAAAAAAAGACAACGAAATCAATGTTATTTATTTTAAATATATCGGTTCTTTTAACCATGGGTTTATTTTTAAATCAATTATATATATATATCAATAGTAAATCATATCAATAGTAAATCTATTCTAAATTATATCTTAGGTGGAGCATTTGTATCTAAATTAATGTATTTAAAATAATATTCTTTTCTCACAATCTTCTCTTAAATCCAAAAAGAAAAGATGATATGACAAACAAACCATCTATTGAAACATCGGTCTATATAAATTGGGTTATTTGCCTTGATGAGATTATTTTAAAATTTTAAATATTCTAAATTATATCTTAGGTGGAGCATTTGTACCTAAATTAATGTATTTAAAATAATATTCTTTTCTCAAAATCTTCTCTTAAATCCAAAAAGAAAAGATGATATGACAAACAAACCATCTATTGACACATCGATCTATATAAATTGGGTTATTTGCCTTGATGAGATTATTTTAAAATTTTAAATCTAATTAAATGTGATAGAAACATGATTGTATTAACTATAAATTAAAAAAAAATAACAGCATTGAAAGGCCGCCATCGTGCACAATGCAGAGACCAAACCTTTGAGGAATATTATTGGCTAAGAGCTTGTTCCAAATGCCCTAATTAATGCGATTGGAAAATCCTGGATGATTATCGCCATCAGAGGTATGATGCTTCCACGTCTTCTCATCATAAATTTATTACCATGAGCCTTTCACTGCTCTTCTTCTCACCGGGTTCCTCCACATCCCCCATACTTGCTGTCGCTTAAGGAAAGGGTGGCTGCGCAATAGTTGAAGAACTCCACCTAGTCAAAGATTATAAGATATATTTGTTAATTATATTTTATAAATTTGTTTTGTTAAACGCTTGAAATATAAAATAAAGATTGTTTAAGACACTATTTGTTAAATATATATATAATAATAATAATAATAATAATAATAATAATAATAATAATTATAATTCTTAAATAAATTAAAATATTTCATTTATAGTTTTTTTTCTAAGTTTGACGTTAATGATCTCCTGTTGCTGTCTCTATGGATTGCTTCAAACACCCACATGACAAGAAGGGTTCGAGTGAATGAATCATTTACTTGTTCATTGCTATCATTTTATTTTATGGGAACTGTGTGATTACGAGGGAGACGTGAATGGCAGTGGCTGGTGGAGAGAGAATTATCTACTTTTCTCCCATTTGGAAATGGAAATTACAAAGGAATTAATTTCAATATATCAAGCCTTTCTTTCTTCTGATTTTTTATTTTTTTTAAACCAGCACATTTCCAGGATTTTTCTTATGAAATAGCACTTATTGAGAAATAACATAGTTCATTAATCAAATTAAATCTTATTTGAAGGGGCAGCACCATTGCTACAAGAAGAAACATGACAGTAATACTATCATAAAATTTTGTAATTTAAGAGATGCGACAACATTAATGCCGCAACCTTTGAATTTAAAGGTTATGGCAGTCTCAATATAATTGTTACCTCTATTAAATTTAAATTTGAAGCAATAATTAGTACTGAATAAATAAATAAAAAACAGGTAAATCATTTTTATTTATATAAATGTTGTTCATTCAATGTGAAGATTAAATATCTGAGGAGTTGTTGTATCGGTGGTGTCTCTGGCAATGTATCTGAGGAGTTGTTGCTCATTCAATTGATGTTTTTTTTTTTGTCTTTCATTTTCGTGATCTTCTTCATCTTCTCGTTCTCTAATGGTGTCTTCTTCATCGATCTTGTCGACGCTGGGACTTTAAATTTAAAGGTTATGACAGTCTCAATATAGTTATTACCTCTATTAAATTTAAATTTGAAGCAATATTTAGTATTGAATAAATAAAAAAGTAGGTAAATCATTTTTATTTATACAAATATTGCTTATTCAATGTGAAGATCAAATATCTGAGTTGTTGTTGTGTCGGTGGTGTCTCTGGCAATGCATACAAAATTTTAGAGAGATTTTTCAAGTGGATGAATGAACATTTTTAGGGTTAGATTCAGTGATGCGTATCATGCAGGTTATGGTCACTATATATATTGGACAAACTCTTTATGAGAATTATCACTGCAATCAGCAGGCTGCAACTTTTCTGAGAGCTTCTGGTATTGTAAGGATAAACAGTAGAAGATACTGACCTTTGCAGCTCCAGAAGTGGGGAAGAGATACTGGAAAACCTGCATAATACTGTTTTGTCACCATCAGTCATGAGTTTTTTCTGTTTTTTTTTTTTTAAATTAGCACAATAAATTTAAATTTTTGACAGATTAACAGCATTTCAATAAAACTGGGTAAAATAGTATAACTTGAACAATCACTTTTGACATTAATTAAAATTTAAAATTTTTAAATCAAAGAAGACAGAAGAACAACACACACAGACATTGTTTGTCTCTTCAAAAACCAATGAAGGCATTTAGTTTCTTCCTAGAAAAGTCTAATAAAAACTTATATTTTATCCTTTAAATAACAATTTTTTTTTTAATCATAGTATTTAAACATCCTTGAATATTTTTGTATTAAAATTCCATGGTTACCTTTGTTGGTGTCACTACTACCATCACCCCAACTCTTTTTCTTACTATAAATAATGAGTAATACTTTTAACAAGTTTTATCTGATATTTATATTGTAAATTTTAATATAAGTTTTATGATTTTAATAATTACAAGACTACTGAATTTAACAATCATATTAATCATATCAGATCTTAAATACTTAAGTTTGATAATTACTTAAATATAATTAATCTTTCACGAGGCAAACATAGATTAAAGATTATGGTGTTTTATCATTATATTAAACCCAAAATAATCTACTAAATTAACAATATTTGACTCATAGTAAATCGTTATGTTTTCTTTAAAATTAAGTTTTGATCAGTCAGAAAATACCATTTTTTTAAAAAAAAAACTTTTCTAACCGCTGTAACTTTTTAAGTTTTTAACAGTTTTTTTATTTTTTAATTGTTGCAAGAACTCTTTAAATTTTTAATTTTTTTTTTTATTAACCGTTATATGTTAGTAGCTTATATACACAGACACTTTTGCAGTCCAAAAAATCACAGCTAGTCGAGGGGAGAAATCAACCCACATTTAGTATCGGTTTCTCTCCTTCGTAGATTTTTTTTTTGTGGTCTTTTTTCCTCTTTTTAATTTTATGCATTATTTTATTAGAATGATTCCAAGTTTCTGCCATTACATTCTTGGGGAAGGAACAAAATACATTATAAGGTTTGATAGCCTAAAACATTTATCTAATATAGCAAAGGAATAAAGAGTAAGAAATAATACAAGGAGAAATTTACTCATCATAAAGAAGTAGACAATGATGAAGACAATTTAGTCTCACCAAGTCACATACCCCTCTTCCTCCCTTAATAGACCTCCTGATCTTTTATACAAGAACTTCCCTCAACTGTCACAACCCACAGAACTAAAGACTAAAGACTCAATGCATAATAAGCTTATGCTACACAATGTACTCTTGCTGTCTCTGTTTTGTTTGTCTTCTGAACTTTTCTGGGAGCCAAGACAAAACTATTCAACCAGGCCAAGAACTATGAAGGGTCATCTGATGTAGTAGACCTTCAGTGCTTTTCTAGGGGCCTGTTCTGGCTGCACCTGTCAACTCGTACATTACCTGGTATGGTCATTGGAACAAAAACCACCAAGCTACTATTAGGGATTTCATCTATTCCCTCTCTTCTTCACCTCCCTACCCCTCTGTTGCTGATTGGTGGAGATCTGTCCGTTTCCATACAGATCAAATGGAGCTGGCTGGTAAGGAGTACTTCAAAATCTTATCTCTTTTTACAGGATTTTCAAGAAATGGACTCTTTAAAGTTCAAGATGCGAGACATACTCCTATGATTTTGCCCACTTTTTGATGAAGGAAGAAGGCATCACGATGGAAACTGATGTTCTGAAGAAACATAAAACGGAGCTCGAGGTGCAATTATGACAGTTTCCAATTGGGATCCATTTACAGTCATTTCAATCAGCAAACTACTGCTTGAAATGCTCCAAGACTTGAAATATCTGAGTGTATCTCCAACTGAACAAATTCCTAAGATCATCATTCGAATCAACACCTTGTCTGAATATATTTTATAACCTAGCTTTCGTTTTAAGCAAGTTGGACTCTGCTTCTTTGCAATTGGTTGCTACTTTTGGTTTGTGTAAATTAGTTTGGATGGCCAGATTTATATTACCATGATCCAGTTTGTAAGATTAGTGGAATAACATAAAATGAAGAGAAGAAATAGAGAAACAGACGAGAAGCAGGAATTTCAGTAGAATGCTATAATCAGTTGTCCCTATGAAATACATTTCAGTAGAAACTACAGCATTCTTAACCTAAGGTCAGTATCAATCCAAAATAACTGATATAAATCGAAGAGGACATTACTTTCCACAAATAATAGTCCTTAGCCTAGAACTCGGTAGAAATGAAAACCACGAGTGTTTCACCTTTGGAACTCAAAACAGCATGTCATTCTCAGTAGAAACATACAACCAGGAAAAGCCATCCGCAGTAAGTAGCCCCTGATCGGGACTAGACTGAAAAGTTACAGTAATATAGGGACTGAATTGAAATGTTAGAAACAGTACAGGGGCTGAAAAAAAAGTCAACCCTCATCATCAAACCCGGAGAAGATATAAACTAACTAAACCAGCAGCCTCCTTCCCCTCGCACTCTTCTCTCTCTTTCTCAGTTCATCCTATCGTCAATTCGTCATTGTCGCTCTCTTTTTCTTTTTCTTTTTTAAATTAAATTAAATTAAATTAAACAGACAGATGGCAGCGGCACTTTTATCGCCAATTTTGGAGCAGTTAACGAGGATTGTTGCTCAAGAGGTAATTACTTCATACAATTTGCAATGATCTGATTACGCCTAACATGAATAAGAAATATAAAAATGATGTCTTTTTTTCTTCCTTTATAAGAAAAATAAAATAAAATATCAAATCCTCAGATCTAGATTTAGATTTTATTAAAGAAATTTCTTTTCATTGTTTTATTGTTTTTCATATTTCCGGAAATAATCTAAAATAAATATCTTTAGAATGAAAAAGAAAGAGTTGTCGATCCTCTCATTAAACTGTAAAATAATCAATCAAATGTTAACATAATTAGTGAGTGTTATAAAGGAAGAATATTTCCACTTTAAAACTATAGACTTTACAAATACCAACAAATACAGATCCTTTTATTCCCTATATTTCTTTGATCCAGCAAGCTTATGGGTTTGACGTCGAATAATTTAAGATTCATTATCTTCCTTCTTGTTAGTAGCAGACTGCAGACAGATATCATCATGATGATGATAAAAAGAAATATTATTATCTTTAATATAGAGGTTTTTAATAAATATTTTACATATAAATTATTAATGTAGCCAATCCATTTCACAGTACGTGTCAACTACTGCTAATCTATTAATTACAAAAAAATTAAAATTAAACATATGCAGTGAAATCATAGAAATGTTTCCTCTACTTGAACTTCCTTATCTTTTCTACACTAATAGGTACAAGAAGAGGTGAACCTAGTAGTGGGTGTGAAGAAACAAGTCGACAAGCTGAAAAGCAATCTCCTTGCTATTCACTCTGTCCTTGAAGATGCAGATAGAAAACAAGTGAAGGATGAGGCTGTAAGAGATTGGGTAGACAAGCTCAAAGATGTATGTTATGATATGGATGACGTGCTAGATGAATGGAGCTCTGCAATTCTTAGATGGAAAATGGGGGATGCTGAAGAAAATACTCACAACCAACAGAAGATATGGTGTTCCTTCCTGGGATCTCCTTGCTTTTGTTTCAATCAAGTGGTTCGACGTCGAGACATTGCCCTCAAGATCAAAGAAGTATGTGAAAAGCTGGACGAGATTGCCCAAGAGAAAGCTATGTATGGCTTTGAGTTGTACAGAGCCACAGATGAACTCCAACGAATAACAAGTACTTCCCTTGTTGATGAATCAATCGTAAGTGGTCGAGATGATGAAAGGGAAGCTGTAGTAAGCAAGTTGCTGGGTGAAAGTAGTCAGGAAGCAGGGGACGTGGATGCCATCTCTCTAGTAGGGCTGGGCGGAATTGGAAAAACAACTCTCGCCCAACTAGCTTTTAATGATGCTGAGGTTACGGCTCATTTTGAGAAAAAGATATGGGTGTGTGTTTCAGATCCATTTGATGAGGTTAGAATAGCCAAAGCTATCCTTGAGCAGCTTGAAGGGAGGGCACCGGATTTGGTTGAATTACAATCTCTTTTGCAAAGGGTTTCTGAATCCATTAAGGGAAAGAGGTTCCTTCTTGTCCTTGATGATGTATGGACAGAAAATCATAGACAATGGGAACAACTAAAACCATCTCTCACAGGCAGTGCACCAGGAAGCAGAATTCTAGTGACCACTCGTAAACATTCTGTGGCAACGATGATGGGAACTGACCACCGGATCAACATTGAGAAATTGTCCGACGAGATATGCAGGTCAATATTCAATCATGTAGCATTCCATAAAAGAAGCAAAGATGAGTGCGAAAGATTGACAGATATCGGCGGCAAAATTGCAAGCAAGTGCAAGGGCTTGCCTTTAGCTGCCAAGGTATTAGGAGGTCTAATGCAGTCTAAAAGAACAAGAGAAGAGTGGGAACGTGTTTTATCTAGCGAACTGTGGGGGCTAGATGAGGTTGATAGAGATCAGGTTGAAAGAGGAATATTTCTACCTTTGCTTTTGAGTTACTACGATTTACCTTCTGTGGTAAGACGATGTTTCTTGTATTGTGCCATGTTTCCAAAAGACTATGAGATGCGCAAATACGAATTGGTGAAGATGTGGATAGCTCAAGGTTACCTCAAGGAGACTTCAGGTGGAGATATGGAGGCCGTTGGAGAGCAGTACTTTCAAGTCTTAGCAGCGCGCTCTTTCTTCCAAGATTTTAAGACGTATGATCAAGAAGATATTAGATTCAAGATGCATGATATAGTGCATGATTTTGCCCAATATATGACAAAAAATGAATGTCTAACAGTGAATGTCAATAACCTTGGAGGAACAACAATGGAGACTTCAATTGAAAGGGTTCGTCATTTAAGCATGATGCTGTCAAATGAGACCTCTTTTCCCGTGTCCATTCACAAAGCAAAAGGTCTTCGCAGCCTCTTGATCGACACTAGAGATCCTTCGCTTGGAGCTGCACTGCCCGATTTGTTCAAGCAGTTGACATGCATCAGGTTATTGAATTTGTCAAGGTCTTCAATCAAAGAAATACCAAACGAGGTAGGGAAATTGATGCATTTGAGACACCTTAATTTGGCATCTTGTTATCAGTTGGAGTCCCTGCCAGAAACCATGTGTGATTTATGTAATCTGCAATCCCTAGACGTTACTTGGTGTGATTCTCTCAAGGAATTGCCTAATGCGATTGGAAAACTTATCAAATTGAGGCATCTCTGGGTTTATGGTTCAGGAGTGGCCTTCATACCAAAGGGAATAGAGAGGATAACATGTCTTCGAACATTAGATGTGTTTACTGTGTGTGGTGGTGGTGAGAATGAAAGTAAAGCAGCTAATCTAAGAGAATTAAAAAACTTAAATCACATTGGAGGGAATCTTAAGATATGGAACCTACGGGGAGGTGTAGAAGATGCGAGTGACGCTGCAGAAGCACAACTCAAGAATAAGAAACGCCTGCGTTGTTTGCTATTGGCTTTCGACTACAGCCGGCAGAACGGCATTTTAATTGAAGCTTTACGGCCTCCGTCTGACTTGGAAAATCTAACCATATCCAGGTACGGAGGGTTGGATTTGCCAAATTGGATGATGGCATTAACCAGATTACAGGAGCTTAAACTCTGTTATTGTGCAAACCTGGAGGTCTTGCCTCCGTTGGGTAGATTGCCCAACCTTGAAGGCCTGGTATTGAGGTCGTTGAAGGTGAGAAGGTTGGATGCTGGATTTTTAGGTATAGAAAAAGATGCGAATGCCATTATTAATGAAGGAGAAATTGCAAGAGTCACTGCTTTCCCCAAATTGAAAGAACTTGAGATTTGGTATCTCGAAGAAGTAGAAGAGTGGAATGGAATAGGAAGGAGAGTGGGAGAAGAGGATGCCACCACAACTTCAATATCCATTATGCCACAACTTCGAGATTTGATAATTGAAAACTGCCCATTGTTGAGAGCACTACCAGACTATGTTTTGGCAGCGCCTCTACAGGAGCTGGACATAAGTAGATGCCCCATTCTAACGAATCGTTACGGGGAGGAGGAGATGGGTGAAGATTGGCAAAAGATTTCTCACATCCCAAACATTTGTTTTGATGATTACGGGAGAAAGACAGAACTCTTTAATTAGAATCTGCAGGAACTCCATTTTTTAACAAATCTATTTTCGGCTCTCCATTTTTTCACGGGAAAAAAAAGAAGCAAGAGTTAGTGGATGAGGAGAAAGATACAAAAAAGAAGCACGACTTGGATTTTACTTCCTTTCTCCATTAATTTCTCTTACCATTTATTCTATCAAATGCTGCTGTGATATACCTTTCTCACATCCTCCATTACTTTGCTATTGCCATCCTTGTGCAGATCAAGCAACTGTTTTCTGCAATTCACAAGAAGAAATTTAGCACCAAATTCTGCTATTCACAGCAAGATCCTATTTGTATTTGTTTTCATGTAAGTGTTTTTAAAAATATTTAAATTTTATTTATTTATTTTAAATTAAATTTTTAAATATTTTTAAGTCATTTTGATATATTACTAATATAAAAAATAATATTTGAAAAATAAAAAAAATTATTTTAAAATATTGTAAAACAAAAAATATTTTAAAAAATAACTGATTTAGCCGGATAACACATCCAAATAAATGAGACAATGGTAAACTTGGAAGCTAAACCATTCATCTATAAGAGATGATACCCATCGATTTAGTGGATTAAATCCAAATAAAGTTATCTAAACCTAACACAAAAAATCTTTAACAATAAATATGATTTCTGCTAGTGAAAGACAAGCCCCCTGGTGCCTGTGCTTTCTAAATGCCATCACGGCTCCATTCAAAGAACTTCCAGACAGAGGATTCTTCAGACCAATATATTTTATATACCCTTTTTCTGTAAATGGATTGAACTCATTTGTAATCTATTCTTAAGTTGGATTTTATTTTCTTCATACATTTATTCTATCACATGCAGCTGTGACTTTCTTTTTAGCATTTTTTCTGTTTTTTTTTCTTAATAAAAAACACCACACTGTGTCCTATAACCAGAAACAACTAAATCAAATCATAATTGTCGGATTTATCAAAATACAAACATAATTCATGAAAAATAAACTCAAGATGCCATGCTTTGTGAGCTTGAAAAATGGACCTTCAATGGAGAAAAAACCTGGAGCTACAGGAATTGGTGAAGGCCGCGACAGCACACGGTGGAACAGTGGTGACGCCCGCCCGCGAATGAAGTTCATGCGCCACAGCCGTGACAGTGAACTGGTAAGTTTAATCATACAGTCATTACACATCCAGAAATCTTCTGGTATTTAATTAATTCAACCTAATAACAATGGTCAGAGAGGCAACACCAAAACAGTGGTAGCCAGGGATTACGCCTCTAGCAAGTAGCAAGAGATACAGCTTTGCTGCAAAAAGCAAGAGAATTAATTTGGTTTGATACCTCGAAACATTGCGACTCCAGTAACGTAACAAAGGGAACCAGTCCACCGCAGGCTTCCGTCATTACATGTTCAAAAATCTCAGAAATAATATCATTCATCAGGCACAGAAAAAGAACATTTTGACCGGTAAGGCAGTTATAATTAACTAGAGATGTAAGGACTCAGAGATTTATTACTGTGAAAAGAAGAAACATTTACCATCATTCTAATTACAGTTAGCCATCTTTAGCAAGTAAAAAAAGCCAACCCCGTGTAAAGATAGTGACTGCAACCTCTGATGCAATCTAAATTTAGTGTATCTTCATCCTCAATCTTTTCTGAAAAATATGAAAGTGTATGAAAGAAAGATTGTATGAATTCAGAGAGAAGAAACAGGTAATATCATCATGAGCATCTGAAGTGGCTTCTAGATGTGTTTTTTGTAATAAAAACCTGGAATCTTCAAGTCACCTCTTCATCCACTGCCACTTTGCTTGGCATCTATGAATGAAATTCCTTCACGGTGGGGTATTATCAATGTTTTCCCAAAATCTATTGATGATATGTACTACTAATGGTTTTCTATGGAGAAAGACAAACAACAGAATCTCTCACGACAGCTTCTCTTCTCCTAAATTATGTGAAATCTTTGGCTTCATCGGAATGATATCATCTTTAATAGGGCTGCTCCAAACCTTCAAAACTGTTTGTCCTTGATCTTCGGCAGTTTCTCATTATGGCCGAGACTTGATACCAGTTCTTCAGACTCTGCTGGCGAGGATGTTCATAACAGCTATGGTGGCATTGGTTTTGTAGAAAGGAGGAGCTGATTTGGCTTCATCGGAATGATATCATCTTTAATAGGGCTGCTCCAAACCGTCAAAACTGTTTGTCCTTGATCTTCGGCAGTTTCTCATTATGGCCGAGACTTGATACCAGTTCTTCAGACTCTGCTGGCGAGGATGTTCATAACAGCTATGATTGCATTGGTTTTGTAGAAAGGAGGAGCTGATTTGAATTGTTTCTTTCCTTTTCCCGCACTGCTATCCTTCCCCTGTTTCAAAACCTCTAAAGCTTGTTTGCTTTTTTTTTTTAGTCAGCTAGAACTTCTGGATGCTAGGCTATTATCTTTTTAGCCATTTTCTTATAATACAGTACTCGACTATTATAAGAAAAAAAGCATCTGAAGTGGCTGAATATATAAGCTTCGGTTCCATCTCCATCAGCATCGAATGCACCCGAGCTATTGGTGAGCAGCGCCAATGAGAGGGAAAAATTAAAAATACCATCCAGCATTTACTCTAACCTTCCAAATCATATATTCGCAGAACTTTCAATCTTGCCTTGCATAGAAACCAACAGTGAACCTTAGTGGAGAGGTGACTCGCAGAAACTTAAAAAGCGGAATCCACATGCAGACAGTAACTTGGCCAACTCAGTCGATTACTCAATGTAATTAATTATAGCACTCTTTGCTGCTTATTTCAAAAAGGGACCTCCTCTAGCCTTATTTCGAGTCCTCAGCTAGCTACAAGTCTTCAAGCTTTGAAATGACTAGTGGCGTACCACTTTGCCACTGGTAATTTTGACACTGCTTTGTCTCCTAAATAGACACCGGATGACGATCACACCCTTGTTATAGTATTTGATTCAGCGAAAAGGAGGACATTATGGTAATTGGGACAACTTGAATCGAGAATCTGAACCGTTGTCTTCCTCCACAAAGATGCACACGCTATTGATAACTCGAACCGCTGTCTTCCTTCGCAGAGATGCACACGCTATTGATAACTCGGCCAACTCGGTCGATTACTCGATGTAATTAATTATAGCCTTATTTTGAATCACCAGCTAGCTACCAGTCTTCAAGCTTTGAAATGACTTGTGGCGTCCCCCTATTCCACTGGTAAGGAAAAGAAATATCTTCAAAGTCATCAAGGAACTCGTTTTTTAGACAATAGTGGAGATTTTATTAAAAATTTTGGCAAAAATGAGTATAGCCTAATAAAAAAAACAAAAAAGAGAAGATAAAATAAAGAAGACATAAAAACACGGTATCTACTCTATAATAGGAAGAAAATTAATAGCATTCATATCTATTGTCATGATTAATTAAGTATTAAAAAAATTATCAAGAAAATTAATATCATCAAGAATAAAGAGTTCAAAAATTTTCTTAAAATTCAAAAAAATGGTGAAATGTCCTATTTTTAGGGATAATGTCAAAAATTTCATTAAATTTAAAAATGATGAAATTTCAAATCATCAAGGATTAACATAAAAGTTTTATTAAAATTCAAGAAATTATGAAATCTATCGTTTTTAGGTCTTCAAGGATTAATATAAAAAAAATTAAAAAATTAATGAAATCTTCTATTTTAGAGATTGAAATGGTAAAATTTAACAAAATTTCTGTTAATTTTTTTTTTGTTGATAACAACCAAGATTATATATATATATATATTAAGGCTAGTGTTATAAAATGACAAGCTATGAAATTTATTAATGTTATTTTGAAATGTTATGATTTTTATAAAATGTTGTCTAAAAAAGTATTTTTTTTAGAAAAAATCAAGAATGCATTAATAAGATAAAAATGGTTTTAATTTGATGGATATCTGTTTTATTTTAATTTCAAAGCATTTTTTTTAATTTCTTTTCATTAAAGAACATAGAACAAAAAAGTTATATTGTTTTGTAGAATAATTAAACAACATATGAAAAAAAAGTTATATTTTATCTCTTCGTTGCTAAAATTAACATCATATATTTTATTATCGTTGTACTAAAAAAAATAATATATGTAATAGCTCTTCAAAATATATTTAAGGACACTTTTTAGCGGCGCTAAATATTTTAAACCCGCAGCAGAATTATCAACAATATGTAAAGGCAGGTTCATCTGCATCGATACGAAAGAGTTTTATTTGCTAGGACATGCCTTGTTGCATGATTTATACAGTGTTTGATCTTGCATTTCAATAATATTTAAAAAATTAAATTAAATTTTGAAACACTACAAAAACTAATAAAAAAAAATGTTGAGACACTAAAATACAAGCTTCTTTTTTTTCAGCCCTCGAAAAACTAATAAAAAAAAATGATGAGACACTAAAATACAAGCTTCACTAGTAAAAAACCTACAAGTTGAAAGAACTCCGCCTGCAACGACAAACCCTAAGTATATAAACTAACTTCCATTCACAATCAGCCGCCTCCTTCCCTTCACCCTCTCTTTCTCTCTGCTCATCCCGTCATCATTGCCTCTCTCTCTCTCTCTCTCTCTCTCTCACTTTCCAATCAGAACTAAACAGACGATGGCTGAGGCACTTGTATCTCCGATCTTGGGGCAGTTAACCACGATCTTTGTTCAACATGTATTTTTCTACCATCTCCAGTAACCTGATTCACCTGGCAGGGATAAGAAATATAGCGTTCAAGCCTTTTTTCTTCCTCTCATAAAAAGAATGCTTTTAACTTGAATAAATAAAAATAATAATTTAAATCCTCAAGTATATATTTGGATTTTATTACAGAATCTTCTTTATCTTGTTTTATTATTTTTCATATTTCCAAAAATAACATAAAGAAAATATAGCATTCCAAATATAGGAAAACCGAAAACGGCAAAACAAGAGTTGCCAGTTCTCTTTAAACTGAACTCTTAAGGGTAAAATAATCAATAAAAATTTAAAAGGATTAGCGAGCGAGTATTTGGTGTGAATTAACACACAATCTTATCATCATGCCTTTATTTCTAAGTTGACTTCACAAATATATAAATGCAGATCCTTTTATTATTCACTTGCCTTTATACATCCATATATCTATAGTTTAAGGTAAAATGAAAACCAGATTTTATGTCGGTTCAAAGGAGAAATCCTTCTCTCGTGAGAACATCGAACGCTTTCCATGCCTATATTAATTACACACACACACACACGTACAGGTTTAACGTTTTACCATTTAATACATTTTATCCCTTCTTATACAGTAGCATAGTGCAGACTCATAATGACGATAAAAAGAAAAAAAGAAATATTATTATTTCTAATAAATATTTTATATAAAAATTATTAATATAGTCAATCCATTTCACAATAAAATATATTAATACAAAATAGAAATGTTTCCTATGCTTGAACTTCCTTGTCTTTTCTACACTAATAGGTACAGGAAGAGGTGAACCTAGTAGGGGGTGTGAAATTGTCTTGATATCGCAGAAATGTTTCCCATGCTTAATGTTTCTTTTCCTTTGTATACTAATAGGGGCAAGAAGAGGTGAACCTAGTAGTGGGTGTGAAGAAACAATGTGACAAGCTGAAAAGCAATCTCCTTGATATCCAATATGTCCTTGAAGATAATCGAGAATCTGAACCGCTGTCTTCCTTCGCAGAGATGCACACGCTATTGATAACTCGGCCAACTCGGTCGATTACTCGATGTAATTAATTATAGCCTTATTTTGAATCACCAGCTAGCTACCAGTCTTCAAGCTTTGAAATGACTTGTGGCGTCCCCCTATTCCACTGGTAAGGAAAAGAAATATCTTCAAAGTCATCAAGGAACTCGTTTTTTAGACAATAGTGGAGATTTTATTAAAAATTTTGGCAAAAATGAGTATAGCCTAATAAAAAAAACAAAAAAGAGAAGATAAAATAAAGAAGACATAAAAACACGGTATCTACTCTATAATAGGAAGAAAATTAATAGCATTCATATCTATTGTCATGATTAATTAAGTATTAAAAAAATTATCAAGAAAATTAATATCATCAAGAATAAAGAGTTCAAAAATTTTCTTAAAATTCAAAAAAATGGTGAAATGTCCTATTTTTAGGGATAATGTCAAAAATTTCATTAAATTTAAAAATGATGAAATTTCAAATCATCAAGGATTAACATAAAAGTTTTATTAAAATTCAAGAAATTATGAAATCTATCGTTTTTAGGTCTTCAAGGATTAATATAAAAAAAATTAAAAAATTAATGAAATCTTCTATTTTAGAGATTGAAATGGTAAAATTTAACAAAATTTCTGTTAATTTTTTTTTTGTTGATAACAACCAAGATTATATATATATATATATTAAGGCTAGTGTTATAAAATGACAAGCTATGAAATTTATTAATGTTATTTTGAAATGTTATGATTTTTATAAAATGTTGTCTAAAAAAGTATTTTTTTTAGAAAAAATCAAGAATGCATTAATAAGATAAAAATGGTTTTAATTTGATGGATATCTGTTTTATTTTAATTTCAAAGCATTTTTTTTAATTTCTTTTCATTAAAGAACATAGAACAAAAAAGTTATATTGTTTTGTAGAATAATTAAACAACATATGAAAAAAAAGTTATATTTTATCTCTTCGTTGCTAAAATTAACATCATATATTTTATTATCGTTGTACTAAAAAAAATAATATATGTAATAGCTCTTCAAAATATATTTAAGGACGCTTTTTAGCGGCGCTAAATATTTTAAACCCGCAGCAGAATTATCAACAATATGTAAAGGCAGGTTCATCTGCATCGATACGAAAGAGTTTTATTTGCTAGGACATGCCTTGTTGCATGATTTATACAGTGTTTGATCTTGCATTTCAATAATATTTAAAAAATTAAATTAAATTTTGAAACACTACAAAAACTAATAAAAAAAAATGTTGAGACACTAAAATACAAGCTTCTTTTTTTTCAGCCCTCGAAAAACTAATAAAAAAAAATGATGAGACACTAAAATACAAGCTTCACTAGTAAAAAACCTACAAGTTGAAAGAACTCCGCCTGCAACGACAAACCCTAAGTATATAAACTAACTTCCATTCACAATCAGCCGCCTCCTTCCCTTCACCCTCTCTTTCTCTCTGCTCATCCCGTCATCATTGCCTCTCTCTCTCTCTCTCTCTCTCTCTCACTTTCCAATCAGAACTAAACAGACGATGGCTGAGGCACTTGTATCTCCGATCTTGGGGCAGTTAACCACGATCTTTGTTCAACATGTATTTTTCTACCATCTCCAGTAACCTGATTCACCTGGCAGGGATAAGAAATATAGCGTTCAAGCCTTTTTTCTTCCTCTCATAAAAAGAATGCTTTTAACTTGAATAAATAAAAATAATAATTTAAATCCTCAAGTATATATTTGGATTTTATTACAGAATCTTCTTTATCTTGTTTTATTATTTTTCATATTTCCAAAAATAACATAAAGAAAATATAGCATTCCAAATATAGGAAAACCGAAAACGGCAAAACAAGAGTTGCCAGTTCTCTTTAAACTGAACTCTTAAGGGTAAAATAATCAATAAAAATTTAAAAGGATTAGCGAGCGAGTATTTGGTGTGAATTAACACACAATCTTATCATCATGCCTTTATTTCTAAGTTGACTTCACAAATATATAAATGCAGATCCTTTTATTATTCACTTGCCTTTATACATCCATATATCTATAGTTTAAGGTAAAATGAAAACCAGATTTTATGTCGGTTCAAAGGAGAAATCCTTCTCTCGTGAGAACATCGAACGCTTTCCATGCCTATATTAATTACACACACACACACACGTACAGGTTTAACGTTTTACCATTTAATACATTTTATCCCTTCTTATACAGTAGCATAGTGCAGACTCATAATGACGATAAAAAGAAAAAAAGAAATATTATTATTTCTAATAAATATTTTATATAAAAATTATTAATATAGTCAATCCATTTCACAATAAAATATATTAATACAAAATAGAAATGTTTCCTATGCTTGAACTTCCTTGTCTTTTCTACACTAATAGGTACAGGAAGAGGTGAACCTAGTAGGGGGTGTGAAATTGTCTTGATATCGCAGAAATGTTTCCCATGCTTAATGTTTCTTTTCCTTTGTATACTAATAGGGGCAAGAAGAGGTGAACCTAGTAGTGGGTGTGAAGAAACAATGTGACAAGCTGAAAAGCAATCTCCTTGATATCCAATCTGTCCTTGAAGATGCAGATAGAAAACAAGTGAAGGATAAGGCTGTAAGGGATTGGCTAGACAAACTCAAAGATGCATGTTATGATATGGATGACGTGCTAGATGAATGGAGCACTGCAATTCTTAGATGGAAAATGGAGGAAGCTGAAGAAAATACTC
>NW_011500076.1:339897-342612 GCF_000495115.2 Populus euphratica
AGGGTTGGATTTGCCAAATTGGATGATGACATTGACCAGATTACGGGGGCTTTCACTCGTTCATTGCAAAAACGTGGAGGTCTTGCCTCCGTTGGGAAGATTGCCCAACCTTGAAAGCTTGGAATTGAGGTTGTTGTGGAAGGTGAGAAGGCTGGATGCTGGATTTTTAGGGATAGAAAAAGATGAGAATGCCAGTATTGATGAAAGAGAAATTGCAAGGGTCACTGCTTTCCCCAAATTGAAAGAACTTTGGATGGACCATCTCGTAGAACTAGAAGAGTGGGATGGGAAGGATTGCGCTTCTCATAGAACTAGAAGAGTGGGATGGGATTGAAAGCAGATCAGTGGGAGAAGAAGATGCCAACACAACTTCAATAATATCCATTATGCCACAACTTCGAGTGTTGGTGATTGATTTGTGCCCGTTGTTGAGATTACCAGACTATGTTTTGGCAGCGCCTCTACAGGAACTGGACATAACCAATTGCCCCAATCTAAGGAAACGTTACGGGAAGGAGGAGATGGATGGAGATTGGCAACAGATTTCTCACATCCCAAACATTTATTTTCGTTAGAACCTGCATTGAGTGTATTATTATTATTATTATTTGCTTTGAGTGTATTATTATTATTATTTGCTTTGAGTGTATTATTATTATTATTTGCTTTGAGTGTATTATTATTATTATTTGCTTTGAGTGTATTATTATTATTATTTGCTTTGAGTGTATTATTATTATTATTTGCTTTGAGTGTATTATTATTATTATTTGCTTTGAGTGTATTAATTATATGTAAGCCTTACTATTTACTCTAAGTGACCTCTTTACTGTAATTGGATTTTATTTCTTACTTACGAATAACTTTTATGAGTAATTTTTGTGTGTTAACAACACTAATTAAAAAAGTTCTTACATCATTGTTAAAATATTAGTATGTAAACTCGATAAAATAAAAGGTAAGAGATATAATAAGATGAGAAATTAGACACATAAGAATTTATGTGGTTCATCCAATTAAGCTATATCTGTGGGTAAGTATAGAAGAATTTTACTAAATAATATGAGAATTACAATCTCTCTCAAATAATAGGAGAATAACTAAGAATTTATTAATTACTAAGAGAAAACACCTTACTTGCTCTCTTACAAATACCTCATAACTTTGTGAGATTACTCTCTCTTCACTCTCCTGATCTTCTTTCATTTTTGGTATGTAAAATAAGTTTAAAGGCATTGTCTATTTATAGGCAAAAATAAGAAGATAGAAGTCATAAATCATGACATCAATTATGTCACAAATTATGCAAATAACTCATCTTCACTCATGTTCCACCAATCATGCCACTACCTAATCTCCAGTTATTTTTATTTTTCAACAATTATATAGATTTAATTGATTTAATTAAATGATAGGTTTAAAAGTGTACCTTCAATTGAACAAATTCCTAAGATCATTATTCAAATCAACACTTTTTCTGATGATATTTTATAACCTAGCTTTCGTATTAATCAGGTTTCTTTGCAATTAGTTTGGATGGACAGATATATATTACCATGATCCAGTTTGGAATATTAGTGGAATAACATAAAATGAAGAGAAGAAATAGAGAAACAGACGAGAAGCAGGAATTTCAGTAGAATGCTATAATCATTTGTCCCTATCAGAAACATTTCAGTAGAAACTACAGCATTCTTAAACTAAGGTCAGTATCAATCCAAAATAATTGCTATATATCGAAGAAATTACTTTCCACAAATAATAATCATTAGCCTAGAACTCGGTAGAATTGAAAACCACGAGTGCTTCACCTTCGGAACTCAAAATGGCATGTCAATTTCGGTAGAAACATAGAACCAGGACTAGACTGAAAAGCTACAAGAATATAGGGACTGAATTGAAGTGTTAGAAACCGTACAGGGACTGAAACAAAACTCAACCCTCATCACCAAACCCTAAGCACATAAACTAACTAAACTAGCAGCCTCCTTCCACTCGCACTCTCTTCTCTCTCTCTCAGTTCGTCCTATCATCATTGTCTCTTTTTTAAAAATAATTAAATTAAATTAAATTAAACAGGCAAATGGCAGAGGCACTTTTATCGGCAATTTTGGAGCGGTTAAGCGCGGTCGTTGCTCAACAGGTAATTACTTTTATACAATTTGCAATGATCTAGTTAACCCTTACATGAATAAGAAATATAAAAATGAAGTCTCTTTTTCTTCCTTTATTAGAAAAATAAAATAAAATATCAAATCCTCAGATCTAGATTTGGATTTTATTAAAGAAATTTCTTTTTGTTGTTTTATTGTTTTTCATATTTCTGGAAATAATCTACAACAAATATTCTTAGAAGGAAAATGGAGTTGTCGATCCTCTCATTAAACTGAACTACTAAGGGTAAAATAATCAATCAGATGTTAAAATAATAAGTTCCACAATCTTATTATAATACCAAGAAATATTTATTTGCAAATAGATTTTACGAATACCAACAAATACAGATCCTTTCATTCTCTATTTTTCCAAGCTTATGTTATATGTAGGTTTGACGTCGAACAATTTAAGGTTCATTTTCTTCCTTCTTGTATAGTAGCAGATTGCAGGCAGAGATATCATCATGATGATGATAAAAAGAAATATTATTATTTTTAATGTATTGGTTACTAATAAATATTTTATATATAAATTATTAATATAGCCAATCCATTTTAT
>NW_011500076.1:344188-344825 GCF_000495115.2 Populus euphratica
AAAACTAAAATCACATTGGAGGAAGTCTACAGAATCTAGGAGGAGGTAAAGAAGATGCGAGTGACGCTGCAGAAGCACAACTCAAGAATAAGAAGAGCCTGCTTCGTTTGGGATTGCATTTCGGCTACACCCGGGAGAGCGGCATTTTAATTGAAGATTTAAGGCCTCCGTCAGACTTGGAAGATCTAACCATATATGGGTACGGAGGGGTGGATTTGCCAAATTGGATGATGACATTGACCAGATTACAGGCGCTTAAACTTGATAATTGCAGAAACCTGAAGGTCTTGCCTCCGTTGGGGAGATTGCCCAACCTTGAAAGCTTGGAATTGAGGTTGTTGTGGAAGGTGAGAAGGCTGGATGCTGGATTTTTAGGTATAGAAAAAGATGAGAAGGGCAGTAGTAATGAAGGAGAAATTGCAAGTGTCACTGCTTTCCCCAAATTGAAAAGACTTCGGATTTGGAATCTGGAAGAAGTAGAAGAGTGGGATGGGATTGAAAGGAGAGTGGGAGAAGAAGATGCCAACACCACTTCAATAATATCCATTATGCCACAACTTCGAGTGTCGATGATTGCTAATTGCCCGTTGTTGAGAGCACTACCAGACTATGTTTTGGCAGCGCCTCTACAGGAATT
>NW_011500076.1:344835-384281 GCF_000495115.2 Populus euphratica
AGAAGGGTGCCCAATTCTACGGAAACGGTACGGGAAGGAGGAGATGGGTGAAGATTGGCAAAAGATTTCTCACATCCCAAACATTTATTTTCGTTAGAACCTGCTTTGAGTGTATTATTATTATTATTATTTGCTTTGAGTGTATTAATTATATGACCATATCTATGTACGGAGGGTTGGATTTGCCAAATTGGATGATGACATTAACCAGATTACAGGCGCTTGCTCTGCATGGTTGTCCAAAGCTGGTGGTCTTGCCTTTGGGAAGATTGCCCAAGCTTGAACGCCTGGTATTGAGCTCGTTGAAGGTGAGAAGGCTGGATGCTGGATTTTTAGGTATAGAAAAAGATGAGAAGGCCAGTAGTAATGAAGGAGAAATTGCAAGTGTCACTGCTTTCCCCAAATTAAAAGAACTTCGGATTTGGAATCTGGAAGAAGTAGAAGAGTGGGATGGGATTGAAAGGAGAGTGGGAGAAGAAGATGCCAACACCACTTCAATAATATCCATTATGCCACAACTTCGAGTGTCGATGATTGCTAATTGCCCGTTGTTGAGAGCACTACCAGACTATGTTTTGGCAGCGCCTCTACAGGAATTGATCATAGAAGGGTGCCCAATTCTAAGGAAACGTTACGGGAAGGAGGAGATGGGTGAAGATTGGCAAAAGATTTCTCACATCCCAATCATTTATTTTCATGATAGTATATTTTAGAAACGCAGAACTCTTTAGAACTGCTTTGAGTGTATTATTATTATTATTATTATTTGCTTTGAGTGTATTAATTATTTGCTTTGGTGTTTGCTAAGGTTGAGTGTAAATAATATGTAATTCATATGTTTATATTTAAAGAATAGTTAAGACCAGCTGCAAGAGGTAATTTTTTATTTAATTATTGAATTAGACTTAAATTTTACATGTTAAAAAGTTAATTTAAGATGAAATTATCTCTTGCTCACGTGAAGCTTATTCCTTACGTGAATTCTCCAAATGCCACTCTAAAAAAATTGCCTTTGAAATTTCAGACCATATTTTAGATTTTCTCCTTGATAATTTTGGATTTTAATTTTATTATTTTTTATTAATTGTTTTCTAGCTATTTACCGATATTAAGGGTATTTAGACCTATCTTTTCATATTTTACGATACCTTTTTTAATAATTAAAACTACATATTTTTACAACTTTGATATGTTTATATACTTTGTTTCAAGTAGAATGCATGTTTTAAAAAGCATAAGTTTTGAACAAATATTAATAGCATGAGAGTGTTGTTATGATTGTTTTTAAAAATATTTTTTACTTATAAACATATTAAAATAATAAAAAATACTAAAAAAATATTAATTTAAAATAAATTAAATTAAATTAAAATTAAAATTTTTAAAAAGAGTTTTTGAAATGTAAAAACAAATTGTACTTGATAAATTAAATTCTCTAACTCAGAATTGCAGTTGAAGCTTCAATCGAAGTTTGATTTTAGAATTGATTTTATTTCATCCAAAACTCATGATTTTTATGGGATATACTAAAGTTTCTAGACAAATAACTAAAAATTACTTTGGTTGTGTTTTCAAATAACTTTTTATTTCACTTTATTCTAAAAAAACATTGGCCAAATTCAATGAGATTTTATGCATGCAGCTATTAAATTGACTCTTGATAACTTTATATTAATTTTAAAAGTATATTTATTTTAAATTTAATAGCAATTGCTGGATAAATAATATTTTCAAGTAATATGCTTTCTCTTTAGTGTAGTCCAAGCGCCACTTAGCGCTTGTATTGTTTATATTTTTAATATAATTATAAGTATTAGTATTAAAAATATAATTATTTATTTTGTTAATATTATTTGTTAATATAAGTAATATTAAAAGTATTAATATATTTTTTAGTCTAATTAATAGTATTAGTAGTACAAATATTATTATTTTTTTAATATTATTTTTAGTCTAATTAATAGTATTAATCTAAAAAATATTATTATTGTTGTTGTTATAAATAATATTATGTGTATATTAATACTAAAAATGTTATCAGTTGTATTATAAAATATTATTATTTTTATTAAAATTTGTTAGAGAATATTTTATTGTAATTAATATTATTAATAAAATAATTGATGAATTTGAAAGAAAATTTTATATCATTTACCAATTTTATCAAATGTATTGTAATAATAATTTTATCAAATTATACTTATTTTTACATTTAGTTTCATTTAAAAATTAAATACAAATTATTAGCTGCAAGACTCAAAAATAACTTTGGATCCTATCAAATACATGACCCAAATAACCTTGGATTTTGCACGGCTTGGTCCAAGACTAGACTTGAATCTAGTCACGACAAGATCCAAATATAATTAGGTTCTGTTTGGAGAGGATCCAAATAGGCTTGGGTCCTCCACCTAATTTTATTTTGAAAATTAAAGGTGAGCCCACGCCCGTAGCACAAGCTATCTAATTAATTTATAATTATTTCTCACATGCTCTCTTTGTCTAAAACTTATACCTTTATAACATGAAGCCTTATTTAGAGGCATCATCTAACAATCAAAAGGTCTATCTGACTTTAAACAAGCCAATGATCTTGATGCTTTCTCCTCCATTCATTTGCAATTTTCATCATCAATCACTTTAAAGACTATATGTGTAAAAATATTATTTAAAAATAAATATTTTTTATTTTTAAAAATATAATTTATTTATATAAAAGACAAAAACAAAACCATAAATATACTAGAAAACCTTTTTGAAAATTGTACTTGTAACAAAAAAATCAATATTATTTTAAAAATTAATATTTAAATTGTATTTTTTTTATTGTAATTGAACTTACACAACAATTTAATCTTGAAAGTTGCTAACTTAACTCTTTACTTAATTTAAATTTTAAATTAAATTATGTGAAATATTATTTTTGTATAACCTTATCAATTAAATAGATTAAAAAATAAATTTCAGATTAACCATAGTTAACTAATTTACAATTTAGAATATATTTATTTGGTTAAATTAATTTTTTATATTTTATTATATAATAAAAAATACAAAAATCGACTTACAACCAATTCAATGCTGAAAAATAAAATTTAATAAAATTTAAATATTAAATGATGATTAAAAAAATACAAAAAAAAAAGCTCAAAGAACAAATTAAAAAGGAGCCTAAGATTCTGTTTATTTTTGTATTTTAAAAGTTTTTATTTTTATTTTAAATTAATAATTTTTTAATATTTTTAGATCATTTTAATGTAAGGATGTTAAAAATATTTTTAAAAAATAAAAAAAATATTATTTTAATACTTTTCCAAATAAAAATATTTTAAAAATTAATTATAATTATATTCTCAAATTTCTTTTTTTTTGAGTGGTTATGCATGATTTGACTTCTGAATAAAAAATTTTTTTGAGTGGTTATGCTTGATTTGACTTCTTAATAAAATATTATCGTATTGAGACATTTATTTATCTAAAAGGGAGTGAATGGCATCTTTTCTTTAAAAACAATTGTAAAGAAAAAAAATACATAAACAACATATCATTTATTTTATAAAATATAATATTGTTTCCATCGTAAACCCGTGACCTTTAACTATTAAAAAGCATGCGATAACTAATTAAGTTACAAAATAAAAACGTTATTAAATAAGTAAAAAATATATCAATCTAAACCAGTCCTACCTTATTTAGTTGTTTTTGTTAATAATATAGTAGTATTTAATCACTAGAAATTGACTTTAAACCAACCAAGACACCTCGTGTTAAATATAAAAATCTTCCGGGGTCAGTGTGAATGCATCCATTTTTTTCCCTTTTTTGGCTCATAGGTTATTTCTAGTATAATATTGATTTTTTTGAGAATTTCATCTCCTTTGATAAAATGCAAGCAGACCCCCATCGTTCAAGTGCGCACGGGACCCAAATCCTCCTTCGAGAATCGTTGTGTTTTCTTCCCCTTGGAACCCATTAAAACATGGGACCCAAAAGTATTTAGATTGCCCAATTCACCAAGTCGTAATGAGGGAACACAAGCCCAAGCTGAGTACTCTGGGCTTTTTGACAGCGAAGTTGATGAGCGAAGGGATATCTGGTACTTCAAGATTAGTTTTTATAAAAAATTCTAGAAGTTAACAAGCTAATTCATTTTATTTAATATTATTATTATATCCACGATGATCAATTATGCTCACTTTTATTTATTTTTTTTCCTTCTAATTATTATGATCAAAATCCATTTTTGTAGGACATATAACCTCACCAACACGAGTTCTCTACCCGCACTCTTCAATGAGGTGCATATGGTGTTTCTTCAGTGCAGCGAAGCATTGACTAATAAGGACTGACTGAATTTCAGTGCAGCTAAATTCGTATATGTTTTTCATTATTATATTACCTTGTATGTATATGTATATTGAACAATATAATTATTGAATTTATCAAAATACAATCATAATTCATGAAAAATAAACTCAAGATGTCATTCTTTGCGAGCTTGAAAATCGAACCTTTATTGGAGGTCGCGACGGCACATGGTGGAACAGTGATGATGCATGCCGGGCATGAACGGAGCACTGCAATTCTTAGATAGAAAATGGATGAAGCTGAAGAAAATACTCGCAGCCTACAGAAGATGCGATGTTCCTTCCTGAAAACTCCTTGCTTTTGTCTCAATCAAGTGGTTCGACGTCGCGACATTGCCCTTTAGATCAAAGAAGCATGTGAAAAAGTGGATGATAATGCCAAGGCGAGAGATATGTATGGCTTTGATCTGTACAGAGCCACTGATGAACTCCAGCGACTAACAACTACCTCCTTTGTTGATGAATCAAGCGTGATTGTTCGAGATGGTGAAAAGAGAAATGTTGTAAGCAAGTTGCTGGCTAAAAGTATTCAAGAAGCACGGGACGTGGATGTCATCTCTCTAGTAGGGCTGGGCGGAATTGGAAAAACAACTCTCGCCCAACTAGCTTTTAATGATTCTGAGGTTACGGCTCATTTTGAGAAAAAGATACAGGTGTGTGTTTCAGATCCATTTGATGAGGTTAGAATAGCCAAAGCTATCCTTGAGCAGCTTGAAGGCAGACCAACGAATCTGGTTGAATTGCAATCCCTTTTGCAAGGGGTTTCTGAATCCATTAAGGGAAAGAGGTTCCTTCTTGTCCTTGATGATGTATGGACAGAAAATCGTGGACAATGGGAAAAACTGAAACCATCTCTCACAGGCTGTGCACGAGGAAGCAGAGTTCTAATGACCACTCGTAAGGATGATGTGGCATCGATGATGGGAAGTACTGACCACCGGATCAACATTAAGGAATTGTCCAACGAGATATGCAGGTCAATATTCAATCATGTGGCATTCCAGGAAAGAAGCGAAGATGAGCGCGAAAGATTGACAGATATCGGCGATAAAATTGCAAACAAGTGCAAGGGCTTGCCTCTAGCAGCCAAGGTATTAGGAGGTCTAATGCAGTCTAAAAAAACAAGACAAGAGTGGGAACGTGTTTTATCTAGCGAACTATGGAGGCCAGATGAGGTTGATAGAGATCAGGTTGAAAGACGAATATTTATACCTTTGCTTTTGAGTTACTATGATTTACCTTCTGTGGTAAGACGATGTTTCTTGTATTGTGCCATGTTTCCAAAAGACTACGAGATGGGAAAATATGAATTGGTGAAGATGTGGATGGCTCAAGGTTACCTCAAGGAGACAAATTGAGGCATCTCCGGATTTATGGTTCAGGTGTGGCCTTCATACCAAAGGGAATAGAGAGGATAACATGTCTTCGAACATTAGATAGGTTTACTGTGTGTGGTGGTGGTGGTGGTGAGAATGAAAGGAAAGCAGCTAATCTAAGAGAATTGAAAAACTAAAATCACATTGGAGGGAGTCTACAGAATCTAGGAGGAGGTAAAGAAGATGCGAGTGACACTGCCGAAGCACAACTCAAGAATAAGAAGCGCCTGCTTCGTTTGGAATTGGCTTTCATCATGGAGAAAACAGAGTTTCCAGAGCATGAAGGCTCTTTAATTGAAGCTTTACAGCCTCCGTCAGACTTGGAATATCTAACCATAACTAGGTACGGAGGGGTGGATTTGCCAAATTGGATGATGACATTAACCAGATTGCAGGTGCTTACACTCGGTCTTTGTACAAACGTGGAGGTCTTGCCTCCGTTGGGAAGATTGCCCAACCTTGAAAGCCTGGTGTTGAGGTCGGTGAAGGTGAGAAGGCTGGATGCTGGATTTTTAGGTATAGAAAAAGCTGAGAATGCCAGTATTAATGAAGGAGATATTGCAAAGGTCACTGCTTTCCCCAAATTAAAAAAACTTTTGATGGGGAAGGAATTGAAAGGAGAGTGGGAGAAGAAGATGCCAACACAACTTCAATAATATCCATTATGCCACAACTTCGAGTGTTGATGATTGATACCTGCCTGTTGCTGAGAGCACTGCCAGACTATGTTTTTGCAGCGCCTCTACAGGGATTGAGCATAGGTGGTTGCCCAATTCTAAGGAAACGTTACGGGAAGGAGGAGATGGGTGAAGATTGGCAAAAGATTTCTCACATCCCAAACATTGATATTATATAATAGTTAAGACGCCACTACGTACGGAAGTCTGTAGGGCCGCAGGAAGAGGTATGTTTCATATACCTTTTTACTGTATATTGTTGACTTTGAATTTTAATTCCTAGTTACCATTTATTCTATCAAATACAGCTGTGATATAATTACTTCTCACATCCTCTCTCTCAAAATATATAAAATAATATGTAATTCATATGTTTATATTTAAAGAATAGTTAAGACCGGCAGGGACAGGGAATTTTTTATTTAATTATTGAATTAGACATAAATTGTACATGTTAAAAAATTAATCTAAGATGAAATTATCTCTTACTTACGTGAAGCTTATTCTTTACTTGAATTCTCCAAATGCCACTCTAAAAAAATTAGTCTAGCAGTGTTAATTCTTAACGATAAAAGATTTAACCAAACCTATTTTAACAAATCTATTTTGGGCTCTCCATTTTTGTCATTCAGAAAATGGAATAGTCATTTTAACTCTGAAGGTCAATGTTTTTTATTCTTAACTTTGTTTTTGATTTACTAATTCTTCTTTTGTTAACCAAATCATTTTACCATTACAAATGTTTTTGATTTGGTCCTGCGTTGTGATTTACTTCTTTGATTGTATTAATTATTTATTATTGAAGTAAGAAGAAAGGAATTGAATTTAGAATGCTAAGTAAGCCATGGTGGCAGCTGAGGCACAGAGGCAGTCATATTAATACATTAGAACTATAATTTGTTGCTGCCCTTGGAAGGTATTAGTGTCACTTTCAATGCATGAAATAATTTATTGCTGGAGGAGGAGCTGCTGTTTAATACCGAGGCACATTGGAATTTTAAAAAATGTTTTTAATTTTATCTAAAGATATATTAAAATATTTTCTTAGATTTTTTTATTTTTTATATTAATACATTAAAACTATGAAAAAAACAATAAAAAAATATTAATCTCATGTTTCTTTAAGCCAAACGCACTTTTAAAATACATCAAAACACAATTTCAAAAGTAAAATTAAGAAACATGAGATTAATATTAAGAAAAAAAAAGAGTAAAATTAAGAAGGTTTATGAACCTTATCATTCCCAAGGTTGTGTTGTGCATTTATTACTATACTGTCAGTCATATTATATATTTCTCTCAGACTAATAATTTTTTATTTAATTTATTTGAATAACTTGATAGGAAATATGATGGATAATTATTAAATTAATTAATCCTAAAAATAACAATAAAATTATTTTTATGTTACATAATGGCAATGGTCAAAACTTCTCTTTTAAATTAGTTTAGAATTTGAGTCAATAAATTATTAAACTTGGAGAGAGACTTGAATGTAATTCTTAAAATTTATTTTTTATATTTTCATCGAGAACAACTAACATGATTTTAGTATTTTTTTTAAATTATTCATTATAATATTAGTGTATTTGAAATTATAGTTACGGTTGTTTTTCAAAATAATTTTTATTTTAAAACATATTAAAATAATATTTTTTATTCTTTAAAAATTATTTTTAACATAACATATCAAAATAATTTGAAAACATAAAAAATATATTAATTTGAAGCAAAAAAATAAAATATTTTCAAATTATTTATTATTATAATGTTAGTAATATCATATATCTCTTCAGACTAATATATTTATATATTTAAATTATTTGAATAACTTGATAGAAAATGTCATGAACAATTATTAAATTAATTAATTTTAAAATTTTCATTAATTAATTGTAAAATTAACAATATAATTATTTTTATGTTGCATAATGGCAATTGTCAAAACTTCTTTTTTAAATTAGTTTAGAATTTGAGTCGACAAATTATTAAACTCAGAGAGACTTTAATGTAACTCTCAAGATTTATTTTTTATTTTTTCATCTAGGACAAACATGGTTTTAATATTTTTTTAAATTATTTATTATTAAGTTGGCGTGTTTAAAAGTATAGTTACGATTGTTTTTTAAAGTAATTTTCAATTCAAAATATATTAAAATAATATTTTTGTTTTTTTAAATTATTTTTAACATAACATATCAAAATAATTTAAAAACATAAAAATATATTAATTTAAAGTAAAAAAATAAAAAATAAAATTAATTTTTTTTAAAAGCACTTGCTAAACAAAATGTAAAACACTTTAAAGTTAATCTAACAATTTAAATCATGATAAAATAAAATAAAATAAAATAAAAGAGAAATCATACGATGCTTATATGTGTATTTTTTTTTAATGATCTCAATACATATTCAAAAAATAAAAAAATTAGTTTAAAATTAAAAAAAAATCTTTTAAAAATATAACTAAAGCATGAAAAAAAATAAAAGATTTATATTGCAGAAAGTTATGCACAAAAGCTGGAAAAAGTCCAATCAAGCTATAGAAAAACCAGATTTTGATTTTGCATTACTAAAATGTTGCAGAAAGTTAAAACTTAAAAGTGCGTGTTAACTGTGTAAAGGGAATTTATAATTATGTTTAAATGAAATTTTTGAATAAATTGCATACCTGCCACTAACTTTACTTGCTTTTGTCATTTTAATTTCTTTTCTTTCGATTCAACCTTCACCTAAAAAAAAAATGTAATTAGACTTTAATTTCAGTTTAATTATTTTAAAAAATATTTAGGAATTAAATTAAATTTAAAAAAAATTTCATTGCCCAAATCCACAATAAAATATAAAAGAATAATAATAATTTAATAAACAGCAAAAAAGTCACACATTTTGGCTTTAAATTTAAGATTTAAGATTTATATTTTTAAGAAATTCAACATAGCATACTCAATGGCTAGAAGCTTGGTAGCCAAGTTCATATGATGAGTTTTCGTTTACTATCAAGGATGATTTGGAGGTTTCGCTGTTGTTTTATAAATTTACGAGGGGTTTGATTGCTATTACAATGCGTCGAATTTTAGTCTATAATTTGTTGCTGCCATTGGAAGGTATTAGTCTCACTTCCAATGCATGAAATAATTTATTGCTGGAGGAGGAGCTGTTGTTTAATACCGAGGCACATTGTAATTTTAAAATATGTTTTTAATTTTATCTAAAGACGTATTAAAATATTTTCTTAGATTTTTTTATTTTTTATTTTTATATATTAAAACCATAAAAAAACATTAGAAAGGTATTAATTTAATATTTTTAAGCCAAATTCATTTTTAAAATACATCGAAACACAATTTTAAAGGTCAAATTAAAAAGGTTTATGGTCCTTATTAGCCCCACAGTTGTAATGTGCATTTATTATTATAATGTCAGTCATATCATATATTTTTTTCATACTAATATATCTATAGAATTTAAAAATTAATTTTTTATTTAAATTATTTGAATAATTTGATAGAAAATATCATAAACAATTATTAGATTAATTAATTCTAAAAATAACAATAAAATTATTTTTATGTTACATAGTAGCAATTGTCACTTGAATGTAACTATTAAGATTTATTTTTTATATTTTCATATAGAATAGCCAATATGGTTTTAGTAATTTTTTAATTTATTCATTAAAATGTAGCATGTTTGAAAGTATAATTATTATTGTTTTTCACAGTTATTTTTTTTTAATATATATTAAAATAATATTTTTTAAAAATTATTTTTGATATAATATATCAAAATAATTTAAAAATATATTACTTTAAAATAAAAAAATTAAATATTTTTAAAAGTATTTGCAAAACGGAATGTCAAACACTTTAGAGTTAATCTAACCATTCAAATCATGATAAAATAAAATAAAGTAAAGTCAAGCCATACATCTAATGATGCTCATATATGTATTTATTTTTTAATTATCCCAACACATATTTGAAAAATAAAAAAAAATTAGGTGAAAATTAAAAAAATTAAAATTATTTTAAAATATAATTAAACCATGAAAAAAAATTCACACGGCACCTATCACCAGCCACCTAGTACCATGGGCCAGCGCACCCATGGCCAGGCATGGAGCTCCTTTGAAAAGCAACATGTAGAATTTACGTGTAACAGAGGTAGACACTACTTAGGTACTAGCTATCATGCACTTTAATAAGTTCAATTATTAGTATTTTTAGCTGAAATATTGCTCAAAAGCTGGAAAAAGTGCAATTAAGCTATCGAAAAACCCTGATTTTGATTTTACAATACTAAAATGTTGCAAAAAGTTAAAAGTATGTGTTAACTGTGTAAACCAATGGAACTGTGTAAAGGGAACTCATGATTATGTTTAAATGAAATTTTTAAATAAATTGCATAACTGCCACTAACTTTACTGCTTTTGTCAATTTAATTTCTTTTCTTTCAATTCAACCTTCGCCCGAAAAAAGAAAATGTAATTAGGCTTTAATTTTAGTTTAATTGTTTTAGAAAAAGTTTGGGGATTAAATTTTTTTTTTCAATTTCATTGCTCAAATCCACCATAAAATATAAGAGAGTAATAATAATTTAATGTATGGTAAAAAAGTCACATGTTTTAGCTTTAAATTTAATATTAAAAATTTATATTTTTAAGAAATTCAACATAATATACTCAAGGGCTAGAAGCTTGGTGGCCAAGTTCATATCATGAGTTTTCGTTTATTGTCAAGGATGATTTGGAGGTTTCGAATTTGCAAGGAGTTTGATTGCGATTACAATGTGTCGAATTTTAATCCTTTTATATATGATATGGTGCTTCACCATGGTTTGTCCCAGGTACTGGTCTTATTTCAGGTTTTGTATTTGTTAGACTCGATGTTTTAATGTTGAGTGTTAAGGTTTACAGATTTCTTGATTTGTTAAACTGGATTTTGTGCGGATGTAGGGTGGTTCTCATGCTAAAACTTGCTTTACAAGTAGTGTTTGAGGCTTTTTCATTGTGTTAACATCGAATCTCGGATTGGATTTTGAGTTAATTGCTAGGCTGAAATCCTTTGTCTTTTGCTTGTGGCGTAAATATATGTATGGTGTCCATAGGATACGAGCTTGAAAAGTTTCCATTTGGTATTTCGCAATTGCATAAGCATATGTGAAGCTAGCTCATCCCACATCTCGCCGAGCCAAGTTTTTAACTGATTCCACTATGATGTCAAGGAAATGTTATGACACATACGTTAAAAACAATATGCATTAATTTTGTTGCTGGTAGACAGTGCCATATGCAATATTTTCTGTCTCTTATTAGAGCCTTCTTATCAAAATTGTGTTAATTCAACAATTCTCATTACATATCCCTGACCTGATTTTTTAAAAAAAGAATTCTTTTACCTTTTTTAGAGTGATTTTGGTTTATCTGGTTGCTGATTGCAGGTAAACATGGAAACAAAATACAGTTGGATAGTGAAACACATCTTTTCTTATACCCATTGGTTGGTACTTGGGGTTAGATTCTCTCTTAAAAAACCTTGGAAAGAGTTTAGGTTCTGGTATGATCTGTCACGTTCACACTAGAAGAAAAGAGTTGGATTAATTCGAGGAAATCATTAACATGAAGGACTAAAATACAACCGGAAAATAATAACTGATGATGCACATTTCTTGCTCATTAACATGAAGAAGAAAGGAAGGTGATGTAGTCCAGACAATACGAATACTTTCCTCCAGAAAATCTTGCTCATTTCTTGTCCTTTTCGCACCCATTTGCTCTCTTTCACAGACAAACCTCCCATTTAAAGGAGCTCCAATCATACAAACCAGCAATCCTTCCAAACTTTTTTCCATGACCAGCACATGCTACTGATACCAGATAAACATTAAATGAAGAGAAGAAATAGAGAAACAGATGAGAAGCAGGGATTTCAGTAGAATGCTATAATCAATTTCAGGAATTTCAGTAGAATGCGATAATCTTTCAGTAGAATTCTCCACACCAACCGTGTTATTAAGTGAAGACCATGAATTCAAAACTATGATATCAGAATCAAGATAGATAGCACCTGAACAACCCAACAAGAAAAAAAAAAAAAGAAACAAGTTACCAAAAACATAGATTCTAAACATAAGAAATGGCGCGATTGAATCACTACATTACATAGTTTAACGATGATCATCAGGAATATAAAATAAAAATTCTTCTCAACTCGAGCGAAGAGGGTATTAACTAATACATGGTTTCTAGTTCAAGAGCCAGCATCAAAATTACTAGATTATGAGATTTATTTTAAACACCTCAATGTGATGGTACCATGTCCTATATGAGATTCACGCAGGAACCAGCAAGATGTTGTGTCATTCTAGTCATACATATGATTGACATTCCAGAAGGGGGAGATATTTTCGAGAAGCGAGCTAATTACTCGTAGAGAGCAGCAAGGTGAACCGGTTCAATATAGTGAAAACATGTCTGTCACCACTGAAACCAAACTGGAGTGAAAATATGGGTTTTATACATAGCCTTATCACCTCTAGTAAACCACGGGTCTCGCAGCAAAGGATGCGGGTTCAAGAAAACAAAATCACTATTTATGAAGCCAATCACCCCACCCTTCTCTTAAAGATTACAACTTTTTACTTATCTTTAACAACGAAGCATCTTCAATAATCTTAAAAGTTTTCTGTTAATTTCCTCATCAACAAGAATATCTTCACTGCCAAACTTATAATCCTCCACATTAATCCTCAACTAAAACCATCGTAATAATAATAATAAAAAAAAACATCCTAATATCCTATCAATTTTTTATTCAAATACCTTATAATGGACCTAGTTACATGATCCATGTAATACCCAGAAGTAAAAATTGAGGGACTTTTCGTTTCTTATTCTTCCATGTTTTTTTTTTGTCTTACATTTTCGTGATCTTCTTCTTTTCCTTGTTCTCTAATAGTGTCTTCTTCAACGATTTCAACGACCTTACACGCTTAAATTTAAGGTAGTATAAATCGAGTTTCTAAAAATTTTGAGTTTTTTTATTTAAAATAAATTTTATTTTATTAATTTTAAATTTTTTTAATATACTGATATCAAAAATATTTTTAAAAAATAAAAAATTTATTTTAATGTATTTCCAAACAAAACATTTTAAATCACCATTGCTACCACAATTTCTTATCTTGAGTTTCAAATGAGAGAGGACGTTGTATTCATACTAAAAAAATTTTTTTTTGTTGTTTAGAATTTTTAAATTAATTTTCTTTTTAAAAATGATAATTATATTACTTGTTTTTATAATTTTAATGTATTAATATGAAAAATAAAAAATAAAAAATATTATTATTTTAATATATTTTAAATAAAAAAACTTTATACGTCCCTTGTAGACTTAGGGTTTTTTTAAATAAATAATTTAATAAAAATACTATTATTTTCTTTTTAAAAAAATAATTAAACTTCTAAACTTTGATCCCTTTTCGAGTGTGTTTGTCTATACAGTTATTGTAGGATCCATAAAAAAAAGTAAAAATACATTTTCAGGAGAAGCATCTTGTCCGTGCTTTGCTGGTACTGTTTACTTTTGTTAAGTAAAACAGTGTAGAATGAATTAATTTACTCTACATGAACATGTAAACAGTAAAAAAATCTGATTTTTTTAATTATATTTTATTCAAAAAGTTAGTATTTAAAGAAATTTTTTAAAGTGGTTCAAAGCTTTCATTCAGCCCAATGTGAAGAGGCCCAACCAACCGTCATGAAAGCCCCATAGTCTCTTCTCCGCCACCACCAGGCCATGCCATTTATATAAGCAAACGAATATGCTGCGAAGAGCTTAGGCCTGAAAAGGGGGAAAAGGGAGAAAAGTTGACACTGCTTTGTCTCCTAAATAGACACCGGATGACTATCACACCCTTGTTATGGTATCTGATTCAGCAAAAAGGAGGGCATTATGGTAATTGGAACAACTTGAATCGAGAATCTGAACCGTTGTCTTCCTCCACAGAGATGCACACGCTATTGATAACTCGGCCAACTCGGTCGATTACTTGATGTAATTAATTATATATATCTTTTTATTTATGTACGTGTGTCTGGATTAGTTTTTGTATATTATAATTAATTTTATAATTTATTAAACATCTTAAAAATTTAATAAGTATGTAAGATATCATAAATTTAATAAGTATGTAAGACATCATAAAAATAATAGGCATGCATAATAAAATTTAAACTTAAATGCAAAAAAAAGAAATAATTTCCTCCCATCCCCGGACCAATACCTTAAATGAATTATAGCCTTATTTTGAATCACCAGCTTGAAATGACTTGCGACATACCACTATTCCACTGGTAAGGAAAAGAGATCTCATCAAAGTCACCAAGCAACTCTTTTTTTAGACAATAGTGGAGATTTTATTAAAAATTTTGGCTAAAATGAGAATAGCCTAATAAAAAAAAAGCAGAAACAGAGAAGATAAAATAAAGAAGACATAAAAGCACGGTATCTACTCTATAACAGGAAGAAAATTAATAGCATTCATATCTATTGTCATGGTTAATTGAGTATTAAAACAAATTATCAAGAAAACTAATATCATCAAGAATAAAGAGTTCAAAATTTTTGTTAAAATTCAAAAAAATGGTGAAATATCCTATTTTGGGATAATGTCAAAGATTTCATTAAATTTAAAAAAGTGGTGAAACTTCAAATCGTCAGGGATTAACATCAATGTTTTATTAAAATTCAAGAAATTATAAAATCTACTGTTTTTAGGTCTTTAGGGATTAATGTAAATCAAATAAAAAATTAAAAAATTAATTAAATCTCCTATTTTAAAGATTGAAGATGACAATATTCTTGTTAAATTTTTTTTATTGATAAAAGTCAAGATTATTTATATATATATATATATTAATGCTAGTGCTATGCTATGAAATCTTTAATTTTTAGGGATTAATGTTATAATTTTTATAAAATATCATCTAAAAAAGTATTTTTTTTGAAAAAAAAACGAGGAATGTATTAATAAGATAAAAAATAGTTTCAATTTGATGGATATCTGTTTTATTTTAATTTCAAAGCATTGTTTTTTTTATTTCTTTTCAATAAAGAAAATAGAACAAAAAAGTTATATTGTTTTGTAGAATAATCAAAGAACATATGAAAAAAATTATATTTTATCTCTTCGCTGCTAAAATTAACATCATATATTTCACTATCGTCGCAGTACAAAAAAAAAAAACAGAAAACAAAATGTAATGGCTCTTCAAAATATATTTAAGGACACTTTTTAGCGTCGCTAAATATTTTAAACCCGCAGCAGAATTATCAACAATACGTAAAGGCAGGTTCATCTGCATCGATACTAGAGAGTTTTATTTGCTAGGACATGCCTTGTTGTTATATGATTTCTACTGTGTTTGATGTTGCATTTCAACAATATTTTAAAAAAAAAATTAAATTTTGAAACACTACAAAAACTAATAAAAAAAATGTTGAGACACTAAAATACAAGCTTCACTAGTAAAAAACCTACAAGTTGTAAGAACTCCACCTGCAACGCCAAACCCTAAGTATATATAAACTAACTCCCATCATCATTGCTTCTCTCTCTCTCTCGCTCACTTTCCAATCAGAACTAGAAAGACGATGGCTGAGGCACTTGTATCTCCGATCTTGGAGCAGTTAACCACGATCTTTGTTCAACAGGTATTTTTCTACCATCTGCAATAACCTGATTTACCTATCAGAGATAAGAAATATATATAAAGTTCAAGCCTTTTCTCTTCCTCTCATAAAAAGAACACTTTTAACTTGATTAAATAAAAATAATATTTTAAATCATGAAGTATATATTTCGATTTTACTTAAGAATCTTCTGTTTCTTGTTTTATTATTTTTCATAATTCCAAAAATAACATAAAGAAAATATATCATTCCAAATATAGGAAAACCGAAAAAGGCAAAACAAGAGTAGCCAATTCTCTTTAAACTGAACTATTTAAGGGTAAAATAATTAATAAAAAAGTTCAAAGGATTAGTGAGCGAGTATTTATATATAGAAGGAAAAATATCTATAGTTTAATGTAAAATAAAAACCAGATTTTATGTAGGTTCAAAGGAGAAATCCTTCTCTCGTGAGAACATTGAACTCTTTCCATACCCACACACGTACAGGTTTAACGTTTTACCATTTAAGATTCATTTTATACCTTCTTATACAGTAGCATAGTGCAGACTGATATCATCATCATGATGATAAAAAGAAAAAAGAAAAATTATTATTTCTAATAAATATTTTTATATATAAATTATTAATATAGTAAATGCATTTCACTATAAAATATATTAATACAAAATAGAAATGTTTCCTTTGCTTGAACTTCCTTGTCTTGTCTACACTAATAGGTACTGGAAGAGGTGAACCTAGTAGGGGGTGTGAAATTGGCATAGAAATGTTTCCGATGCTTAACGTTTCTTTTCCTTTGTACACTAATAGGTACAAGAAGAGGTGAACCTGGTAGTGGGTGTGAAGAAACAATGTGACAAGCTGAAAAGCAATCTCCTTGATATCCAATCTGTCCTTGAAGATGCAGATAGAAAACAAGTTAAGGATAAGGCTGTAAGAGATTGGGTAGACAAGCTCAAAGATGCGTGTTATGATATGGATGACGTGCTAGATGAATGGAGCACTGCAATTCTTAGATGGAAAATGGAGGAAGCTGAAGAAAATACTCCCAGCCGACAGAAGATACGGTGTTCATTCCTGGGATCTCCTTGCTTTTGTTTCAATCAAGTGGTTCGACGTCGTGACATTGCCCTGAAGATCAAAGAAGTTAGTGAAAAAGTGGATGACATTGCCAAAGAGAGAGCTAAGTATGGCTTTGATCTGTACAGAGCCACTGATGAACTCCAGCGACTAACAACTACCTCCTTTGTTGATGAATCAAGCGTGATTGGTCGAGATGGTGAAAAGGGAAATGTTGTGAGCAAGTTGGTGGCTGAAAGTAGTCAAGAAGCACGGGACGTGGATGTCATCTCTCTAGTAGGGCTGGGCGGAATTGGAAAAACTACTCTCGCCCAACTAGCTTTTAATGATGCTGAGGTTACGGATCATTTTGAGAAAAAGATATGGGTGTGTGTTTCAGATCCATTTGATGAGGTTAGAATAGCCAAAGCTATCCTTGAGCAGCTTGAAGGCAGACCAACGAATCTGGTTGAATTGCAATCCCTTTTGCAAGGGGTTTCTGAATCCATTAAGGGAAAGAGGTTCCTTCTTGTCCTTGATGATGTATGGACAGAAAATCGTGGACAATGGGAAAAACTGAAACCATCTCTCACAGGCTGTGCACGATGAAGCAGAATTCTAGTGACCACTCGTAAGGGCACTGTGGCAACGATTATGGGAACTGACCACCAGATCAATGTTGAGAAATTGTCTGAGGAGATATGCATGTCAGTATTCAATCATGTGGCATTCCAGAAAAGAAGCAAAGATGAGCGCGAAAGATTGACAGATATCGGTGATAAAATTGCTAACAAGTGCAAGGGCTTGCCGCTAGCTGCCAAGGTACTAGGAGGTCTAATGCAGTTTAAAAGAACAAGAGAAGAGTGGGAACGTGTTTTATCTAGCGAACTGTGGGGGCTAGATGAGGTTGATAGACTTGAGGTTGAAAGAGGAATATTTATACCTTTGCTTTTGAGTTACTACGATTTACCTTCTGTGGTAAGACAATGTTTCTTGTATTGTGCCATGTTTCCAAAAGACTACAAGATGGGAAAAGATGAATTGGTGAAGATGTGGATGGCTCAAGGTTACCTCAAGGAGACTTCAGGTGGAGATATGGAGCTTGTAGGAGAGCAGTACTTTCAAGTCTTAGCAGCGCGCTCTTTCTTCCAAGATTTTGAGACGCATTGGTTTGAAGGAATGAAATTCAAGATGCATGATATAGTGCATGATTTTGCCCAATATATGACAAAAAATGAATGTCTAACAGTGGATGTCAATACACTTGCAGAAGCAACAGTGGAGACTTCAATTGAAAGGGTTCGTCATTTAAGCATGATGCTGTCAGAGGAGACCTCTTTTCCCGTGTCCATTCACAAAGCAAAAGGTCTTCGCAGCCTCTTGATCGACACTAGAGACCCTTCGCTTGGAGCTGCACTGCCTGATTTGTTCAAGCAGTTGACATGCATCAGGTCATTGAATTTGTCAGGGTCTTTAATCAAAGAAATACCAGAAGAGGTAGGGAAATTGATACATTTGAGACACCTAAAGAAGATGCGAGTGACGCTGAAGAAGCACAACTCAAGAATAAGAAGCGCCTGCTTTGTTTGGTATTGGCTTTTGACGGAGAGAGAACAGAGTTGCAAGCGAATGAAGGCTCTTTAATTGAAGCTTTACGGCCTCCGTCAGACTTGGAAAATCTAACCATATATGGGTACGGAGGGTTGGAATTGCCAAATTGGATGATGACATTAACTAGATTACAGGTGCTTACACTCGGTCTTTGTACAAACGTGGAGGTCTTGCCTCCGATGGGTAGATTGCCCAACCTTGAATGCCTGGTATTGAGGTCGTTGAAGGTGAGAAGGCTGGATGCTGGATTTTTAGGTATAGAAAAAGATGAGAATGCCAGTATTAATGAAGGAGAAATTGCAAGGGTCACTGCTTTCCCCAAATTAAAACAACTTGAGATTCGGAATCTCAGAGAAGTAGAAGAGTGGGATGGGATTGAAAGGAGAGTGGGAGAAGAAGATGCCAACACAACTTCAATAATATCCATTATGCCACAACTTCGATGGTTGACAATTCGTAATTGCCCGTTGCTGAGAGCAGTACCAGACTATGTTTTGGCAGCGCCTCTACAGGAATTACACATAAGGAGTTGCCCCAATCTAAGGAAACGCTATGGGAAGGAGGAGGAGATGGGTGAAGATTGGCAAAAGATTTCTCACATCCCAAACATTTATTTTCGTTAGAACCTGCTTTGAGTGTATTATTATTATTATTATTTGCTTTGAGTGTATTAATTATATGTAAGCCTTACTATTTACTCTAAGTGACCTCTTTACTGTAATTGGATTTTATTTCCTCCTTGCAATTTACCCTCACATCCTCTCTCTCTCTCAACATATATAAAATAATATATAAGTGAGGTTCTGATCCAGTGATGGAAGCAGTTTATCTTTTTTTTTTTTGTATCTGGATTCAAACTTCACCATGCATGCCTGTCACTTCCGTGGTGCCTTACTTGCTTACTGGATTTGCAGAATGTTTGCAGGATGTTCTTACAGAATGTTCAATGAGCTGTGAGGATTAGTTGTGGTGCGCGTAAGCTGGTTCAGATATCCCATGTAAATAAAAAAAATATATATATGTAATTTATATGTTTATATTTAAAAAATAGTTAAGACCGACTGGAAGAGGTAATTTTTTTATTTAATTATTAAATTTTACATATTAAAAAATTAATCTAAGATGATATTATCTCTGGCTCACGTGAAGCTTATTCCTTACTTAAATTCTCCATATGCGGCTCTAAAAAAATTGATCGACGATGATATTCTCGTATCTATAATTAATCTAAGATGACATAATTATTTTTTAAAATATATACAGTTCTTTAAATATATTTTTCTAGTTCAAAAAATATAATAAAGTAAAAAATCTATATATACATGTAATTAAATAAATTAAAAAGCCCTTCTAAGAAAACACCTCCTTCTCCAATGTAAAGAGGACCAACCTGCCGTCATAAAAGCCCAATGTACTCCATTGTAAAGAGGACCAACCTACCGGAAAGCTAGTACAGATTGAGCACGCATTGGCTGCCGTTGGATCAGGCCAAACTTCTCTCAGAATCAAAGGTTGTTGCAATTTAAGCTCTCTATCTTCTTCTTCTTCTTCTTCTCATTTTCTTGTCATTTTCGAAGGTACTGTGTCGTTGATGGGTGCTTCGATGCTATGTTGATTTTATTATTTTTTTGGTGTTGTAGCGGCAAACGGTGTTGTTATTGCAACTGAGAAGAAATTGCCATCTATTTTAGTCGTTGAATCTTCTGTAAGTAAACATTTATTATTTTTTTATTTGTTTTGTTATGTTCTTTGGTTGAAATTCAAGAAACCCATTTGTTTTTTTGCGTTTTTTTTTTTGTGTTTTCTTCAGTGACATCGGTTGGTAGAAATCTGTTCAAATTCGGTGTAAATTTGTAATTTTTATTACTAATTTGAGCTTAGTGATTTGGGTTCTTGCCAATGAGGCGTTACTATAATAGTCAATGACTCTAAGATTGGGACTTTGAATGTTGGAGTGTGTAGATTTATATCCTCTTTAATCCCACATTGTATAAAAAGGCAGTGTTGGTCATTTTAAATCGTGTTGAATGAGGTGGAGATGGTTTGATTTTGGAGCCAGTTGATTGGTCTATTATTCTAATTTGCAAGATGGTATGTAACGGGAGTTGGTTGTTGATGGTATTTAATTGCTTCTTGTTTCAGGTTCAGAAAATACAGAATCTGACACCCAATATTGGAGTTGTCTACAGGTTTGTTTCTGCCTGCTTCTCAGTAATTAGGAAGTTCCATTTTTTAGCTTGTGTTTCTGTGGCCTTAACTATCGCTAAAATATCTGTCATGAATGATTGTAGCAGGCGGGTGTGTAGATTCAAAGCTCTCTTTATGTTTGGTGGGAAATTGTATAGTTTCTGCTGTTCTTATAGTGTCCTGATGAGTGTGAAATTTGACCCGGGGTGGTAAGTTGAGATAGAAGCATGCCTGCTTATAATCTGAACTTCAGTGGAACTCCTTTTAGGTCAATGTTCTTAATTGGTCTGGTTATGGACTTGACTTCCACACGTTGTACATGTACCCTGTTTCTGTTTCAACTGAAAAAAAGAGGGGGACAAATATGTAGTTCCTTATAAAAATAAAAATAAGGCATTCCTCTGTACTTGGGTTTGAAATAAGACATCTTGGCAATTTGGTTGCTCAATGAGCCACTTCTTACTAACTTGTGCAACTTATTACCTATGTCAAAATGGGTTGCTTTGCTGTACTTTTTTCTTAACAGTGCTGAATCACATGTATTTTGTTGCAGTGGAATGGGTCCTGACTTTCGAGTTTGGTTCGGAAAAGTAGGAAGCAAGCAGAGCAATATCATAGACTGTACAAGGTACCCATCTTCAAGATTTTCTTTATTATTTTGCTTCACATTCGTTCTTCAGCTTTTCTTTTCATGTCACTGATAAGTGATAAGGTTGCTAAATTTTCTTGGCTTATCTTATGAATGGGATATTTGCATCCTTTTGATGCCTCTAAACAAACTCATGTATATAATTTGTCTCATGCTTGATAACCTGGTTAAGATAATATATCTGGAAAGTAGGTATTGAGGTTTTCTATGTTACAAGACTTCTTATTAGTTGTCTTATTCCCAACAATGCCATTCTGACCCCCAAAACAGCTTAATTTTGCTTGAAATCCAAGAGATAAATATCCAATTACTATTTTATATCAATTCATTGTCATCTTTTGTTGTTAATCATGAAGGTTGTAACTTGTGAATTTGTATGATTGTAGGAACCAATTCCTTTCACACAACTTGTGAGGGAAACTGCTGCTGTCATGCAAGAGTTTACTCAATCTGGGTACCGGAACATCTTTTATACATTCAAAGTAGGTATTGATTTCCTTTGTAATTTAGATCTGAATTTTAATTTCCAAAGTTCATAACCGTAGCCCTTATTCTAATAAGCCAACAACTCTCTCCCCATGTTCCAGCATCAGCATGTCAACTCTTCATACTCTTATTCTTGAGGTTTAAAAATACTCTTCCTTTGTTTTTCCTCGCAGAGGTGTAAGGCCTTTTGGAGTATCTTTGCTAGTCGCTGGTTTTGATGACAAAGGTCCACAGCTGTACCAGGTGTCTTTGCTAGTCACTGTGTTAATGTCTGAAGTCATTAACTATTTTTTTTTTATCTGGATTATCCACTGCAGACAATGTGCTAGCCTAGTATTCTAGAAGCTGTAGGCCTTTGTGACTATCATGCACCCTTCTGTGTGCCCAGAGGGTTGATAAGTTTTCAACCTTTTGTTTTCTTGGTTGAGATTTGGATGGAATATGACTCACTTGTGTTGCCTTTTTAAAAATATGTTAGACTCTTGCACTCAAATCATAGTTCTTCTGATGATGTTATGTTTTGTATTTGTTTGGCTGGGTCGATCCATCAGGTTCCTACTTCTCATGGAAAGCCTCAGCAATGGGGAAGAATGTTTCAAATGCAAAAACATTTCTTGAGAAGAGGTATTTATTTGTTTTTGGTACCATGAAATGCATTGATTCTGCAAAAACTTCTAAACATCTTCATGGGTTCTCCTAGCTAGCAACAAATGTGTTTCCACCTCCAGCCATCAACTGCCAAACATATTCTTCATTCAAAGATCAAGGTACCTTCAATTTCCAACTGCCAGCTTACTTTGAGCTACTCCCCTCGTTCTTTATATAATTTATTGTATTTCATTTTCCCCATCCAAGAAGAATTGGATTGTCTGTTTTTTTTTTGAAAGAAAAAAGAAAAAAGAAAGTGAGAAAAAAAGAATTGAATGGACAGAAACATCGTAAATATTTTGGTCCTTTGTCCACATGTCTTCATTTGATTTGAACAACTATTATTTCCCCTAACTTAATATGTGCTCTGTAGATACACTGGAGCTTGATGATGCTGTACACACCATTATCTTGACACTAAAAGAGGGGTACATCACTTTAAAATTTCCTCCACTTTTTATTTTTGAATTTGAGCCGTGGTGTTTTTTACAAGGTTTGGTGTATAAAAAGTAGAAGAAAAATTCAGTAGGTTTAAAATACTTGCGCCATGCACTTGCACCCGGTTCATTACATAATTGATTGATATACTTGAAAATTCAGCCATTTAGGTATTGTGATTTTCTGCAACACATACTGAGTATCGTAGGTAAAATGAATTCTAGGTAACAGTATCTAGTTGGGGTCTTCAGCCTTGAGTACTTAAATTGGCTCTCAACACTTTAGTTAGTAGTTCAGGAGATTAAATTATGTGAGATGCTGTTTAAGTGAAAATGAATGAAAGTTTCTCAACCCAGTGTCAATCAAATGTACTTGCAGGTGCTTAAAGGTTCCTTTTCTTTCCTCTTAGTGATTTTAAGTTGTTAATTTGTCGAGTCTTGCTTCTATAATCAGAGTGATGGTGGACTAGTGAGCATAATCTTAGTATTTGCAAAGTGGTCAAAGAGAGATATAAATGAGCATTTTAAAGTTTCTTACAAGTTCTGAGTGCTTACAAGATTGTTTGTGTTGCAGATTTGAAGGGCAGATTTCTGGGAAAAACATTGAAATTGGGATAATTGGTGCTGGCAAGCAATTCAGGCATGCTCTTTCTTGACCTTTTTCCTTATTAAACTTGGTGTCACGTAATTTCAAGCTTAGGATGAGTTCCAGAAGTAACTTGCAGGATGCACATTTTTGTTAACACAGTTCATAACTAGATAAAATCTGATATCTAAAATCTTTTGGATCTCACCAATTTCATATATGGCCTTCCACTTGTGGTTTCAGTTTTGAAGTTGTGATTTTCACGCACCCTTGCTCTAGCTTCTGTCGGACAATTTACATATGGATCTCGTGTTCAAAATGGCCAATCCACTCTTTCTTTGGATGTTTAAGCTTCCTTGGAGAATTTATGTGTGGCATGACCATGGCAATCTTATCCCTTGTGCTTTCTTTCCTGCAGGGTACTAACTCCAGCCGAAATTGATGATTATTTGGCTGAAGTGGAATAGACATTGTATTTTTTGTCTAAAGTGGAGTTCTTCCCAGTATTGACGCCAATCGAGATCCTTGTGTTACTTTCCTCTGGAATTTGCTTGAATCAGTTGCTTTTAGCCGAAGTTTCCATTAATTCCATGTTTGTAGAACTGTGATGTGGAAATGTTAGAAGACTTCTCTCCAATCTTAGATGACAAGACTTCTCTCCAATCTTAGATGGCTTCTAAGTTTTGCATCAATATGATTTCCTGTATGATACGTTTGACAGACTTCTTTCAATGCTTTACCTGTAATATGGCCATTCTCATTTAATTCCAATGGAGCTCCGAAGAGGGAAAGAGACGGACCATGGAATATAGATATCGAATTAAAATGCTTACTTTATTTTTGGGTCCTTGTACTTGCCTCAATTTTTTCAGCTTACACTCTATTTCTTCAATTTGATCCTAGTCACACAAAAGTATTGCAGCCAAAACTACTGTTGTAAAAATGTAAATGCATGACGTAACCCTGTTTATATGAAGAGAATGGAAGTGTTCGCCCTTGAAATATGTTTTTGCTTGGAATTATATTAAAACGATATTTTTATTATTATTTTAAAAAATTAATATTAAGTCTGAAAATATAAAACAAATTAATTTAAAAAAAATAAAAAAATCACCTCAACCTCAATAAGCCTTTTAACCCTTTTAACAGCAGTTTTCGCTTTTGTAGCATGGAAACTACTGCTAGTAAATAGCAACTGAAGTGGCACTTCATAGCTTCGTCTTTGCAACGGGTCTCATGCTGGAGTTTTTGCTGTTAAATTATACTAATAATAATGACAATAATTTGTCCATTGTGTTTAAACAAATTAACATCTGATCTTCTTCTTTTTATTATTATTAAAAATGAACATTTTTAGAATTGATTATTCTAGCTATAAGCTACTGTCTCAATATAGAATCCCATGCAACCTCAGACACCACGAGGCTACAATAATGCTATTGTTTGACTCCTTAAGTTCGTTAGAGATATTTTGAGGCTTGTCCCTTAGTAAACAGAAAAAAACAGAAGCTGCTTTTGTCTGGCAGTGCTGGTCTTCACCCATGTAGTCCATTATCCAAGAAACACTCTTCACATATCTTCTTGCTCTCTGGATGTTTACAGATACCCAACTCCAAACTCCTCTTTTATGCTTTCATGTAAGTCGTATCCTTCCTTCCTCTCTTTCCTTATGCAATGCCACTGCTAATGCTGTTCATGCTGCCTTGTTATTTTCTGTATTTATTAACTTCAATTCTGGTGTTTCTCCTCTAGCTGGATAATATTGCTTTTTCATGGAATTTCTTGTTCTGGGAAATGGGTTTCAACGGAATTGCTATGTATCAACGTTCACTTGAGAGATTATGTCTAAATTGTTTTGTGTTCTTATTAGTTAAAACATTTTAGCATTTTGTTGGCTCTCATATATATTGAACGAGCAATCATCATTATCTGAAAAGTCTTACCGTGACTTAAGAAGTTATAAGATGATGGACCAGTTTTAGCTGTCAGGGTGCTATGCTTATCGTTGTTGAACTCTAACCAGTCTTCAACAGTTGTGGCCTTGTTTATCTTGCAAATTTTGATTTTTGTAGTTTAATCAGATAGATTAGACTAATATTTGATTCTGTAATGAAAATACAACCTATACTCACAGCAGTTAAGAATTATTGCGGAAGAAAGGGAGAAGATATTTGGTTTAGAAAGGGAAAGTTGACAACTTTTCTTCTTCTTTTTTAACTAGGTTTTCTGGTTTGCATTTCATGTGTTTGCTATTGTGATTAAAAGTAGTTTTAGTGTCTCTCTTTGTCCAATTATTTTGAAGTCTAAAGCATCCTTTATATGGATTTTATTTGGTTGCTTCCTCTGTGTAATGGCTTTAAATTAAGAGGTGTGTATGTTTGTTGCTGGCAATTGTGTGTTTACTTGATTAGTGTTTGCAGGTTGCTTGTTAGATGCACACTGAATCATATTTTTATAGAATCAAGAATCCGGAATGGTCATTTCAGACGCAGAGAAAAGAATTCCAGTATTGGAGATGTTAAAATGTGGAAAAGCGACAGGGTCTATATCGACAAACATGGCAAATGGCGAATCTTTGATCACAAAAAGATGTCCAGGAAACGATGTAATACGGAGTAATTCACTTTGTGCTCATACATATAACTGCTCAAGCACATATGGCTTCAATTATTAAGTCATCATTTATACCTAGGTGGCTCTTTGAGGGGACAAGGATGGAAATATGGATCAGGATTTGTTGATGGGATTTTCCCGGTGCTAAGTCCTGTTGCTCATCAGATTCTGAACTTTGTGCGGAAAGAAGTGGATCCGAATAATGTTTGGGCTGCTCTTGATACTCTTCCTGTCACTCACGAGACTTGGGATGATCTTATTAATGTAGCCGTCCAACTTCGTTTGAATAAACAATGGGATCCGATTGCATTGGTGAGTAAATCGTGCCTTATTTCTTTCATCGTGTAGGGTGGTAGGCGATGGATTAAACCACCTTGCAAGCACATATTTTTGTGGCAGGATGTTTGCACAGTATTTTTCTATTCAAACATTAAGACTGAATCCTCGATTGTTCAATGGATATTGTACAAGAGCTTCTTCCAGACAGATGTCATGTGCTACAATTTACTAATAGATGCTTATGGGCAAAAATCTTTGTACAAGAAGGCAGAAGAAACATATCTTGATCTTCTTCATGCCAGGTGTATCCCTACTGAAGACACTTATGCCCTTCTTATAAAGGCTTACTGTGCAACTGGATTGTTAGAAAAAGCTGAAGCTGCCTTTGTTGATATGCGAAAGTATAGCCTTCCTCCAAGTATGTGTTTACCAATTCATTTCTTCTTAGCTTTCAGGGGAATTGTATTTTCAAGAAGTTATTGGACTACATCAACCATTTCTTATAAATAAAAATTTCCTCAACTTTTAAGATTCTTTTCCTCAAAAATTGATTTTTTGTGGGGTTAAATTCGTTTTAAGTTTTGAAACCTCGCTCAATAATTGCACAGAGCTGTGTTTATTTTTTCTTTTCGGGGGTGAAGTATACTAAACGTAGGAAAAGAGAAGATTGGTTAATGGTCTGCATATTTCTTGTTGCTACTATAATAGTAGTGATAACTACTCCTTATCTACATCACCATGCTTAGAGATTGGTTGATTAAACCAAGAGGGACCCCTTGCTAATTTAGCGAGACCGGAACTGGATTAGGCTAGACTCTCCTGGATAACAAACTTGCTTCTGTAGCTTTCCTTTATGAGAATGCGTGGGTTATTTCTCTTCTTTTTGCGGTGGTCAAATACAGGGCATTAGTTCTGCTTTTGTGTTTCGTTCTCTTATTTACACGTCTCAGATTTTCATTTTTCAAGCTGTTCTGTTGATACACTTGCATGCACATTCAAGGAGTGAAAAGTGAGCGTATACTCTAATTTTGGCCAGGTGCAATTGTATACAATGCTTATATTGATGGGTTAATGAAGGCTGGAAACCCTCAAAGAGCAATTGAGATCTTTCAGCGATTGAAAAATGATGGCTGCCAGCCCTCTACTGACACCTATACACTGTTGATCAACCTTCATGGGAAGGTAAGCTCAGTGGTATTTGGTTTTGAATTATTCTGCAAATCTGATCTTCTTGAAATACCACTGGTCCCAGTAGAAAATTATGCATAACTCGTACGTCTACGAGTCTACAGTGATGCAACAAACAACTTGAAATATATGCATTCAATTCCAAACAATTATCAGACTAAATTCAAAGATATGGTTATTAATTCTGATAACCCTGGACAGCAGTGGTGTTTAGGATCCTTAAAAACTCATTTTGCTAATCTTTTTCCTGTACACAGGCAAGTCAATCTTACATGGCCTTGAAGTTGTTTAACGAAATGAGAAGTCAAAAATGCAGACCAGATATCTGCACATACACAGCTCTGGTGAACGCGTTTGCTAGAGAGGGACTCTGTGAGAAGGCAGAAGAAATATTTGAGCAGATGCAAGAAGATAAGCTTGAGCCTGATGTGTATACTTACAATGCGCTCATGGAAGCTTACAGGTTAGTATCATAGAATGATAGGGTGTTTCAATAATCTTTCAAAGAAAATAAAAAAGAATACTGGAGGTGCAGCTTCTTGCTTCCAAGAGATTCCCAATAAAACTGATGATATTTAACTATCTTGTCCTGACAGCCGTGCAGGTTTTCCTTACGGGGCTGCAGAAATATTTTCACTCATGCAGAGCACATGGGCTGCGAGCCGGATAGAGCTTCATATAACATCATGGTAGATGCGTATGGGAGAGCTGGTCTTCATGAGGGTAAGATGCTTGAACCAAATAATATCAATGTACTTTAATAAGTGAGAATTGGAGAAAGATTGAGCTTTGAGAATTTGGGAACAGTTGGAGCATGTAATGGTTTAAAAACGTTCGGATCAACTACGAACTTGAAGGGATCTATATTGCAACATTTGGATTATATTTTGGAACAGTGTTCAATTCTATTCTGGAGATCTGCCATAATCTTTCTAAGATTTCCTAGGAAACAAGATAAAGTTGTATGAGATATTATCAGGCTATCAGCATTTCATCCATTTGCAACACCTTTCCTACTTGGAAGAAGTTCCTCTTGTTTTTCGTATATGCTCCTCGTAATTTTGGCTTAATGATTTGGCTGCTCCTATTTGATTTTTAGATGCTCAAGCAGTATTCAATGAGATGAAGCGACTAGGAATAACCCCTACAATGAAATCACACATGCTACTTCTCTGTGCCTACTCGAGAGCAAGAAAGTGGATAAATGCGAAGAAATTGTTAACCAGATGTGCGAATCTGGGCTTGAACCAGACACGTTTGTCCTCAACAGCATGATGCACTTGTATGGCCGGCTTGGCCAATTTGGAAAGATGGAGGAAGTTCTGACTGCAATGGAAAAGGGACCTTATGGAGCTGATATCAGTACATACAACATCTTAATCAACATATATGGACGAGCAGGATTTTTCGAGAGAATGGAAGGTATTTTCCAATCACTTCCAACCAAAAATCTGAAACCTGATGTTGTGACTTGGACTTCAAGATTGGGAGCCTACTCTAGAAAGAAACTATACGCAAGATGCTTGGAAATCTTTGAAGAAATGATTGATGCTGGATGTCACCCTGATGGAGGAACTGCCAAAGTACTTCTATCAGCATGCTCAAGCGAAGATCAAATTGAACAGGTTACCACTGTAATCAGAACAATGCATAAGGGCATGGAGGCTGCTCTTCCTGCATGATTAATGTTCCTTGGTCAGGTCCATAAAACTCAAAAGAAAAGGATTTCAGTTATTAGGATGTAATTTAACAATTAATGTGATTCATATTTATATTATATCAAACCTCCAAACTCTTGTATTAGGATGGAATACTATTATAGGAAATGATTTTTTACAAAAATAAAAGGCACCTTTCCATGTTAAATATGTGGATGAAATTTGACTATGATAAGTTGTTATTGAAAATAATTGTTTTCTCAAATGTCCACACATAAGAAGAGTATTCAAAAAATAAATAGTTTCACTTTAATGATTTCTTTTTTCAAATTTTATGAAATATTTGCATTATGTTCTCAATTTTTTTTATTACCAAATACTATATTATGCAAATGAAGTGAATGCATGTGCCAAAATGATTAGTTATTTATAAGAAAAAAAAATATTTAAATCTTTTTAAATACTATAAAATGTTACACTATAACAAATTCAAATTCATTTTTACACGAAGTTATTAAATTTTATTTGATCATTATTATTTGATATAGTACTCAGATTATTAATTTGACAGATTAATTTAGTTAACTTGAATTAATATAAAATAATATTATTTTAATTTTTTAAAAAATATTTTTATAATAGTATCTTAGAATTATTTAAAAAAAAACAAAAACAAAAATTTAAAATCGCGTGAAACTCTTGGAACGCAATTACAAACTGCTCTAAATCATCAAGGATCCATCATCTCTAAATCATCAAAAACAAAGAATTATTTTTCCAAGAATTGCATGGAAATCTCAACAAATTGAAAATTTCATTTCCAAAGAGTTGCAAGGAAACTCTACCATAATTTACCGTCAAAGGAAAACATCTCCCACCGGCAGCCCACTGGCCCCATCCGAGGGCCCTCACCGAGCACCAGTCACTAGCTAGTAGGGCCACCAGGAATGGTCAGCACTCACCAACTCTCGCCTTAATGGGTTTGTTGACACATTGACCAGATTATTATTTAAAAAATAAAATAAATAAATTTTTATTATAAAAAATTATAATAAAAAATTTAAAGAAAATAAATAGAAAATACTGTAATAATCTATAGTATTTTATAAAAAAATTTACAGTTATAATTTTTAATAATTTTAATATTAAAAAAATTAATAATTTTTTTTTTAAAAAATAGCATATTTTAAAATGCCCTAAAAAATATAAAAATTAAAAAAGTATAATAAGAAAAAAAAGGATGGGGGAGAGCTACAGTAATTTCTTCCCCACTTTTAGCGTATCAGTTAATAATTATCTTTGCCAAATTGAAGTACTTAATTAAAAAAACAAACTACTTGGCATTTATTCTATCAAATGCAGCTGTGATATACCTTTCTCACATCCTTTCTCATCTAAAGGCATCATCTAACTATCAAAGGGTCTATCTGCCTTCAAACAAGCCACTGATCCCGATGCTTCCTCCATTCATTTGCAATTGCCATCCTAGTGAAGATCAAGCAACTGTTTTCTGCAATTCACAACAAGAAATTCTTAAACCTCAGTTTCAGTGGATTAAATCCTAATAAATGAGAGAATGGTAGACTTGAAAGCTAAACCATTCATCTATACGAGATGATACCCATCGATTTTGTGGATTAAATCCAAATAAAGTTATCTAAACCTAACACAAAATATCTTCAACAATAAATATGATTTCTGCTAGTGAAAGGCAAACCCCCTAGCACCTGTACTTTCTAAATGCCATCATAGCCCCATTCAAAGAACTTCCAGACATAGGATTCTTCAGAGTTCAGACCAATAGTATTAATAACCATATATTTTATATACCTTTTTTCTGTAAATGGATTGAACTCATTTGTAATCTATTCTTGAGTTGGATTTTATTTCCTAGTTACCATTTATTCCATCAAATGCAGCTGTGACTTTCTCTTTAGCATTCTCTCTGTTATTTTTTATTTTTTTTTATTTTTATAAAAGACACCACTTTGCGTCCCCTAACCAGAAACAACTAAATCAAATCATAATTGTTGGATTTGTCAAAATACAAACATAATTCATGAAAAATAAACTCAAGATGTCATGCTTTGTGAGCTTGAAAGGGTTGGATGTTGGATTTATAGGTATAAAAAGTGTTAACGAAGGAGAAATTAAAAGGACTTCGGATTGAGAGTCTCGAAGAAGTAGAAGAGTGGGATGGAATTGAAAGGAGAGAGGGAGAAGAAGATGCCAACACAACTTCAATAATATCCATTATGCCACAACTTCGAGATTTGGAAATTATCAATTGCCCGTTGTTGAGAGCACCACCAGACTATGTTTTGGCAGTGCCTCTACTGTCATTACGCATAAGTGGTTGCCACAATCTAATGAAACGTTACGGGAAGGAGGAGATGGGTGAAGATTGGCACAAGGTTTCTCATATCCCGAACATTTATTTTTCTGAACTGGGAGTAGGTAAATTCTTCTGCCAGTGTTAATTCTTAATAATTCAATTTCGTAGAGATTTTAATTTTATTTTTTAACAAATCTATTTTCTGCTCTCCATTTTTTCATGGGAAAAAAAGAGATACAAGTTAATTAACTTTGTTTTTTTTATTTAATAATTCTTGTTTTGGTTATTTTACCATTACATGATATATTTAATTTGTGCATTTGAAGATTTTCCAGGTGATATTATTTTTGGAATCAAATGGAAGATTTTGTTAACCATTCATTGGGTTGTTTTGGTTATGACATGGTTGCTTGTGGTCCGTGTTTGACAGTTTGGTCTTAGAAGATACTTCAGAGCTACTTCAGAGTTTGGTAAAGTGCCGATTTGGTTCTGAGTGTATTAATTATTTGCTTTGGTGTTTGGTAAGGTTTTGAGAGAAGATACTCTATCGTAAAATAAGATGTAAACCTTGTTTACACGGAGGATTTCATTCAATGCTGTGTTAAGCACCGTATATATGTTTCATATGCCTCTTGACTGTAATTGGATTCAAATCATTTGTAATCTATTGCTGACTTTGGATTTTATTTCCTACTTACCATTTATTCTATCAAATGCAGCTGTGATATACCTTTCTCACATCCTCTCTTTTTTTTAAAAAAAAAAAACAGATGCAGCAGCGGGTATGGAACCCCTGTGAAAAAAGGGGATGCAAGGGAGGAGGTTCCTGGTGCAATGGGTATGGAACCTTGTGAAAAGGAAATGCTTTGGGCCTGATGCCATGGATTAGATTTGTGCTAATGTACATGATTTTCCATAATTTATTCAACTGCATCTCGCTTCGACATCTGAAAAGACAGGATGAGACCTGATGCTTCCTCCATTCATTTGCCATTGCCATCCTAGTACTGTAGATCAAGCAATCCCTGGTTGATTTTAACAATTTATCACAATTTAATGAAGGGCTCGAATCAAGCCAGTGATCTTGTGAGGGAAACTACTGCTGTCATGCAAGAATTCACTTCATCTGGGTTCAATCTCCAGATTTCCTCTGCCATCCTAGTTTAGATCAAGCCATCATTTGTATGGTTGATTTTCACAATTTATAACAATTTAATGATACCAGTAAGAAATGGGGCGATTGAATCACTGCATTACATAGTATAACGATGATCATCAGGAATATAAAATAAAAATTCTTCTCGGCTGGAGTGAAGAGGGTATTAACTAATACATGGTTTCTAGTTCAAGAGCCAACATCAAAATTACAAGATTATGAGATTTGCCGCTTCTATACAGGCTATTTATTTTTATAAACTCCTCGTCCTTGAGAGGATGATGGGCTAAACTAGGTTGTTTTTTATTTTCTCCTGTGAAATTTGTGCATGCCATCATCTAGGCTCAACCACATTAACCATTCCCTGCCGGTACCGAGCTGGTCAAGAACATTTGAAAGGGGAAAAGACACGAAAACAGTCCATTTTCTCAACTGCGTCCCATAAAAAATCACGCTATTCATGTGATTTGTGATTTATAATCTGAGCTGATTTGATGGATATAGTTCAAAATCTAGTTTATTTTTCTTTTATTTTTTTAAATAATATTATTTTGATTTAAAAAAATACAAATTAATACTAGTTAATTCATGTAACTCGTAACCTGATTTTTAATAACTCTTGATTTATGATTAGAAAAAAGAAACAACAACAGAGGTATCGTATCATCCTCCACCTCTAACCTCATATGTTGTTCTTGCCACGTGGATGCTTATTCATTATTTAAGCTTAACTTAAACTTTTTTGTTTTGAGTTATTCTCAGGGTACATTACGAGGATCGAATTTATTTTAAAAAAACATTATATGAATTTATTTTTAAAATAGATTATTTTTTTGTATTTCTCTCGGTCAAATTATATTTATATTATTAATATTTTTTTTAAATTCCAAGTAACCAATCAAACAAATGGCATCCTAAAATATATTTTTTACTTGGATTATTTAAATTTTTTTAATACTTTCCCAAAATTATCTAAAACCATCAATTTTAGTATTTTTCCAGTAAAAACGGTTTCAAATAATGTTTTTAAAAACACTCCAAATGGTATAAGAAAAGGACAAGTATGACAAGGACACAAGGGAGGGGAATCAAGCGATGAAGACGTTTTCGAATCTTGACACGTGTTTGTCTCCTGGGTCTCGGTCGTCAAACTCTTTGATGAGAAGAATTGGGGATTCGCCACTCAGGTTGTTAGTTCATTAATTAAATCATCTTGACTAATTGACCATACGACCGTTGTTTGCTTTACAAAAGTAAAAATATATTTTTTTAAATGATTTTTATTTAAAAATATATTAAAATAATATTTTTAATTTTAAAAAAAATATTTTTAATATCATTGTATTAAATAATATAAAGATATATAAAAAATTAAATTAAAAAAATTAAATTTTTAAAAAACATAATCTCAAAAACATTACCAAACCAAATCCTAAGCACATACTATATTTCTGAGAAAATATATGTAATTGTTGTCTCCTTCATTTATGGTAGCACCGTGGCACATTTAACTAGATGTTTCTCATTACTCATTTATTTATTAAAAAATATTTTTTAAAAAATATTTAAAAAAAAACAAATTATTTTTTAATATTTACTAGTATAATGAAAAAGAAGTTAGAAAATACTTTTTAATATTTAATTATCTCATGAAAAATAAGTTGAAAAATAATTTATTAATATTTTTTTAAGTTTATTAAAATAATGAGAAATAAATCTTATAAATTAAAAGGTTAAATGAAAATGATATTGAAAAAAAATTAATTTTATAAATTATCTCAAATAAAATAAAAAATAATAAAAATCAAAACTAATATATAAAAAAATTAAAAGACGATGAAATCAAAATAATAAAAATTATAATTTTATAAATTATTTCAAATAAAATAAGTAATAATCAAAAGAATAAAAAATTTTAATTATAAAAATAATAATTATAAAAATAAAATTATATATTATAAATTTAGGATGAGTCTATAAAAATAATCGACAGAACTCATTCCTCATGCAATCTCTCTTAAAACCTCGCAAAACAGCCCTAAAAGCCCCACCTCTGCTGCATGCAGCCTTCGACCTTTGCCCTTTCATTTTTATTTTATCGATAACAGTTTGCTCACTTCCCTTTTTTTTTCTCCTTTACGCCATCAACACCGTTGAACCAAGACAATAACCTCCACCTTGTTTGGGGGATAGTAATATCAACAATTTTTTCATGGGATTTTTATTTTTCATTACTTTGTTTTGAGATCGTATCTTATTTTTTAATGAAATATTTTTTTATCTCTTTGTTTTTTTTAAGTTAATAGATGTTTAACATTTTATTTAATGAAATATTTTAATTAAACTTTAACATACAAAATTAAAACTAATCAATCCTAAAAATTAAAAGTTTTGATTATAAAAATGATTTGATGTGTATTAAAATAGCATGGAAAAACAATATAAATTGATTAAATAAATTTTGAGATCATATATAAATTTGAACCATATATCATGAAATTGAGTTTTAGCAATATGTATAATAAGTATAATAATTTATTTGATAATGATAGAGTTACGAGTCCAAACCATTATATTAGATAAAATCAAAATTTATCAATTCTACCTTACGTTCCTTGAAATAAAAAGAAAAACTATATTTGTTCATTTTTTTCACAATTCTCAAAAAATAAATCCTTTTGCTGTTACAGTATAAACCTCACATAATCTCTCTTTTTTTATAAAAAAAAAAAAACCTAGATTTAGATCATACCCCAAGCTGGGGTGCAATTGAGAAATTTTTTTTGTTAAAAAGATGAAAACGTTAACAGAATCAATAGTAAACAGAATATTGAAAACGGAGACCCAACAATTGAAATAGGGTCAAAAGTGAAAAAAAGTCCTAGACCAAGAGCATCTAAAAAAACTTTGAAAAAAATTGTGCGAAGGGTCAAAAGTAGAACAAACCCTAACAAAAAGGGTTGAGAGATTTTAATTGAGAAAAGACACAACAAATATTATAAGATGATGATTGGGGGCATGAGTGCAAAAAAGAAGGAAAAAGAAACAAAAAATCGAAGAACAAATAACTTTCCACACATAATAATCCTTTGGAAGACCTCGAGTGTTTCGCCTTTGGAACTCCAAATGGCATGTCATTCTCAGTAGAAGCACACAACCAGGAGTAGACTGAAAAGCCACAATAATATAGGGAGTGAATTGAAATGTTAGAAACAGTACAGGGACTGAAACAAAACTCAACCCTCATCACCAAACCCTAAGTACATAATCTAACTAAACCAGCAGCCTCCTTCCCCTCACACTCGTCTCTCTCTTTCTCAGTTCATCCTATTGTCATTGTCTCTTTTTTAAAAATAATTAAATTAAATTAAATAGACAAATGGCAGAGGCACTTGTATCGTCAATTTTCGAGCAGTTAAGCACGGTCGTTGCTCAACAGGTAATTACTTGTATACAATTTGCAATGATCTAATTGACCCCTTACATGAGTAAGAAATATAAAAATGAAGTCTCTTTTTCTTCCTTTATAAGAAAAATAAAATAAAATATCAAATCCGCAGATCTAGATTTAGATTTTATTAAAGAAATTTCTTTTCATTGTTTTATTGTTTTTCATATTTCTGGAAATAATCTAAAACAAATATTCATAGAAGGAAAAAGGAGGAGTTGTTGATCCTCTCATTAATCTGTAAAATAATCAATCAAATGTTAAAATAATTAGTGAGTGTTATAAAGGAAGAATATTTCCACTTTAAAACTATAGTTCACATAATCTTTTTATAATGGATTTATTTCCAAATAGACTTCACAAATACCAACAAATATCATCAACACAAAACCTTGCTACCCTCTATGATGGCTAAGTGCAGGATATCTTCCTCAGCAGCAGCAAGAATTTGGTATGTGTTGATAAATCAGAGTAATTCTATACAGTCATCCTACTCAATAAAGTTCTGGAAATTGACATGTTTGTTCACAATATGATACAAGTGTTGATCAATAAGCCAGGAGACAGATTTTCAGGCTCTAGATTATCCCTTAATCAGACAAATGGCAGAGGCACTATGGGAGACAGATTTTCAGGCTCTAGATTATCCTCATCAAACAAATTTTGGGAAGATTTAGCACCAAATTCTCAAACACCGAACAATAAAGATTATCCTTGTATGCCCAAATCGCAAGCCAAAAACCTCAGTTTCTTTTGTCTCAAAGACAACAGTTAAATCGACCAAGTTTCCAAGAAGCAGTAAATAATTTCATCTACTTGAAGCCTCAATTCACCTTGGCGAAAATAAACAGTTGCCCGTGGTGGAAGAGACATATGAGAAGTTAAACAACTAGAAATCCCTTGATTGTGTTCTTCCCCTTCCTTTCGGGGAAAGGGGTGTATTTTTAATACAACTATATTCTGTTTAATGCAGAATATAAACCATAACATGGGAACATTCTATCACTTACTTTCTCATAAAAAAAATATAGATATTTAAATTGTTAATATAAAATTATTTATACTTCTTGATAATTTATATAATGTTTATTATCTCCTGTCTATAATAAAACATGATTATTTATTAAAATTGAATTCTTGATTTGAACTATTATGTATTTATGAAGTAATAACTTTTTATTTAATTGATTGTATGAGTTTAATTTATTGTATGAGTTGAGCCTTTAAAAAATAATTTTGTTTATTTAATTATGATTCTATAATATACTAGTTAGAATATCAATATTAATAATATAATATTAGTCTTTATATACATATTATTTTAGTTAATCAGGGAATCACCAATCTATATGAACTCATAATCCCAATAGTCTAGAGCTATATATTCATTGTATTTTAATTATTTTAATTTTTTGATGAGACTTATTATAATTTATGAAATTCTCCTATAAAGAAATGAAGCTAAATTTGTGTGTGTAGAGAGAGAGAGCGCGTTCTACAATTGATGTAATTGTCAAAAGACAATCATAATTCATGAAAAATAAACTCATGATGTCATGCTTTGCGAGCTTGAAAATTCGACCTTCAATGGAGGTCGTGATGGCACATGGTGGAACAGTGACGACGCATGCCGGTGCATGAAGAGTTTGCCAACTAGAAAACGAAAACGAAAGATGGAATGTGCCTTGGTGAAGAAATCTGCAATCTGCAAGGAAGAAGGAACAAAAGGCAAAGCAATGGTGTCATGCTTGAGATGATGACGAGTAAGATGACAATCGATTTCAATGTGCTTAGTTCGCTCATGAAAAATCGAGTTGTTAAGGCAAAATGAGGCAAATTTTTTTGATGATTTTGGCTCTCTAAAAGGCTAATATATAAGATATCAAGTATTAAAAAAAGCCATCATAAAACAAACAAATAATGGGTACGTGCACACTGCATTTGCCAAGTCATTATTAATGTTTAAAATAATTTGAAATAAAACCCATTCTAGATAATCTCTTTTAAATGATAATGATTTTTGGTTATATATTAATTTTGGAAGATGTTTTTCTCATCTATCTATAATTTTTGTCTATTATATAAATAAACTATATTTTTAAAAATAAAAAATATTTATTTTAGATGATATTTCTAATATGTGTTGCCTTATATATTATTCATGTTTTTTTTATTTTATTCAATCAATTTAATATGTTTGTCTATTTTTATTATCCTTTGATTAAATTAGAAAAAACAATTGATAAAAAAATTAGTAAATATGATCAAGTAAATGTCTTATCTTACAAAATTAAATATTTTGATATGCATCTATCTTTTAGTTTTTTAAATTTCATTTTTAGGTTTTTTTAGTGATTATTTATTTGTTTATTGTTTATTAGCGCGCATAGCTCTCATTTTATTTAATTATAAGCACAAAAATGCATTGAAAAAACATGCATATACAATCCTTTTATAGAAAATAAAACAATTTGACCCAAGATGAACCACAACTCACATAACTAGTATGAACCACAACTCATATTTGAATGCATAAATAACTATATTTGTAATAATTTTTTTTTGATAAAATGATTAAAATAAATATAGTCAAATATTCGATTACAAACATGATTATAAAAATTCTAATATTCTTTTTTATTTTGATCAACCTCACAGAATATTTTAAAAAATAGACTATGATAATTATTAAAAGTCATCTAATAATATTGTGAAATTGCAATGTATATATTGCGCTCCACAATTATAATAGCTATGAATTCTATCTTTTATCTAATGAAATCCTTTATTCAAATAAAATATATTTTAATTCACGCATCTAGCAAATTTTAGTGCAATAATTGTGCATTAGCATTACATTATGTACGAGTCATTTTATTTTAGGGAGTTTATTATATATAATTTGTATATAATTAACAATATAAATATATTAATTGCAATTGAGAAAAAGTTTAATAAAAATGATTTACTCTATTAATTGCTAAAAATTA
>NW_011500076.1:385404-414507 GCF_000495115.2 Populus euphratica
GATGAGCGCGAAAGATTGACAGATATCGGCGATAAAAATGCAAACAAGTGCAAGGGCTTGCCTCTAGCTGCCAAGGTATTAGGAGGTCTAATGCAGTCTAAAAGAACAAAAGAAGAGTGGGAACGTGTTTTATCCAGCGAACTGTGGAGGCCAGATGAGATTGATAGAGATCAGGTTGAAAGACGAATATTTATACCTTTGCTTTTGAGTTACTATGATTTACCTTCTGTGGTAAGACGATGTTTCTTGTATTGTGCCATGTTTCCAAAAGACTACGAGATGGGAAAATATGAATTGGTGAAGATGTGGATGGCTCAAGGTTACCTCAAGGAGACTTCAGGTGGAGATATGGAGCTTGTAGGAGAGCAGTACTTTCAAGTCTTAGCAGCGCGCTCTTTCTTCCAAGATTTTAAGACGTATGATCAAGAAGATATTAGATTCAAGATGCATGATATAGTGCATGATTTTGCCCAATATATGACAAAAAATGAATGTCTAACAGTGGATGTCAATACACTTGCAGAAGCAACAGTGGAGACTTCAATTGAAAGGGTTCGTCATTTAAGCATTATGCTGTCAGAGGAGAGCTCTTTTCCCGTGTCCATTCACAAAGCAAAAGGTCTTCGCAGCCTCTTGATCGACACTAGAAACCCTTCGCTTGGAGCTGCACTGCCTGATTTGTTCAAGCAGTTGACATCCATCAGGTCATTGAATTTGTCAGGGTCTTCAATCAAAGAAATACCAAACGAGGTAGGGAAATTGATACATTTGAGACACCTCAATTTGGCATCTTGTTATCAGTTGGAGTCCCTGCCAGAAACCATGTGTGATTTATGCAATCTGCAATCCCTAGACGTTACTCTGTGTCGGCATCTCAAGGAATTGCCCAAGGCGATTGGAAAACTTGTAAAATTGAGGCATCTCCGGATTGATGATTCAGGAGTGGCCTTCATACCAAAGGGAATAGAGAGGATAACATGTCTTCGAACGTTAGATGTGTTTACTGTGTGTGGTGGTGGTGAGAATGAAAGTCAAGCAGCTAATCTAAGAGAATTAAAAAACTTAAATCACATTGGAGGGAGTCTTGAGATACGGAACCTACGGGGAGGTGTAGAAGATGCGAGTGACGCTGCAAAAGCACAACTCAAGAATAAGAAGCGCCTGCTTCGTTTGCGGTTGGGTTTCGACGACAGCCAGGAGACCGGCATTTTAATTGAAGCTTTAAGGCCTCCGTCAGACTTGGATGATCTAACCATAGATGGGCACGGAGGGTTGGATTTGCCAAATTGGATGATGACATTAACCAGATTACGGCGGCTTTCACTCGTTCATTGCAAAAACGTGGAGGTCTTGCCTCCGTTGGGAAGATTGCCCAACCTTGAAAGCTTGGAATTGAGGTTGTTGTGGAAGGTGAGAAGGCTGGATGCTGGATTTTTAGGGATAGAAAAAGATGAGAATGCCAGTATTGATGAAAGAGAAATTGCAAGGGTCACTGCTTTCCCCAAATTGAAAGAACTTAGGATTGCGCTTCTCATAGAACTAGAAGAGTGGGATGGGATTGAAAGCAGATCAGTGGGAGAAGAAGATGCCAACACAACTTCAATAATATCCATTATGCCACAACTTCGAGTGTTGGTGATTGATTTGTGCCCGTTGTTGAGATTACCAGACTATGTTTTGGCAGCGCCTCTACAGGAACTGGACATAACCAATTGCCCCAATCTAAGGAAACGTTACGGGAAGGAGGAGATGGATGGAGATTGGCAAAAGATTTCTCACATCCCAAACATTTATTTTCGTTAGAACCTGCATTGAGTGTATTATTATTATTATTATTTGCTTTGAGTGTATTATTATTATTATTTGCTTTGAGTGTATTAATTATATGTAAGCCTTACTATTTACTCTAAGTGACCTCTTTACTGTAATTGGATTTTATTTCTTACTTACGAATAACTTTTATGAGTAATTTTTGTGTGTTAACAACACTAATTAAAAAAGTTCTTACATCATTGTTAAAATATTAGTATGTAAACTCGATAAAATAAAAGGTAAGAGATATAATAAGATGAGAAATTAGACACATAAGAATTTATGTGGTTCATCCAATTAAGCTATATCTGTGGGTAAGTATAGAAGAATTTTACTAAATAATATGAGAATTACAATCTCTCTCAAATAATAGGAGAATAACTAAGAATTTATTAATTACTAAGAGAAAACACCTTACTTGCTCTCTTACAAATACCTCATAACTTTGTGAGATTACTCTCTCTTCACTCTCCTGATCTTCTTTCATTTTTGGTATGTAAAATAAGTTTAAAGGCATTGTCTATTTATAGGCAAAAATAAGAAGATAGAAGTCATAAATCATGACATCAATTATGTCACAAATTATGCAAATAACTCATCTTCACTCATGTTCCACCAATCATGCCACTACCTAATCTCCAGTTATTTTTATTTTTCAACAATTATATAGATTTAATTGATTTAATTAAATGATAGGTTTAAAAGTGTACCTTCAATTGAACAAATTCCTAAGATCATTATTCAAATCAACACTTTTTCTGATGATATTTTATAACCTAGCTTTCGTATTAATCAGGTTTCTTTGCAATTAGTTTGGATGGACAGATATATATTACCATGATCCAGTTTGGAATATTAGTGGAATAACATAAAATGAAGAGAAGAAATAGAGAAACAGACGAGAAGCAGGAATTTCAGTAGAATGCTATAATCATTTGTCCCTATCAGAAACATTTCAGTAGAAACTACAGCATTCTTAAACTAAGGTCAGTATCAATCCAAAATAATTGCTATATATCGAAGAAATTACTTTCCACAAATAATAATCATTAGCCTAGAACTCGGTAGAATTGAAAACCACGAGTGCTTCACCTTCGGAACTCAAAATGGCATGTCAATTTCGGTAGAAACATAGAACCAGGACTAGACTGAAAAGCTACAAGAATATAGGGACTGAATTGAAGTGTTAGAAACCGTACAGGGACTGAAACAAAACTCAACCCTCATCACCAAACCCTAAGCACATAAACTAACTAAACTAGCAGCCTCCTTCCACTCGCACTCTCTTCTCTCTCTCTCAGTTCGTCCTATCATCATTGTCTCTTTTTTAAAAATAATTAAATTAAATTAAATTAAACAGGCAAATGGCAGAGGCACTTTTATCGGCAATTTTGGAGCGGTTAAGCGCGGTCGTTGCTCAACAGGTAATTACTTTTATACAATTTGCAATGATCTAGTTAACCCTTACATGAATAAGAAATATAAAAATGAAGTCTCTTTTTCTTCCTTTATTAGAAAAATAAAATAAAATATCAAATCCTCAGATCTAGATTTGGATTTTATTTAAGAAATTTCTTTTTATTGTTTTATTATTTTTCATATTTCTGGAAATAATCTACAACAAATATTCTTAGAAGGAAAATGGAGTTGTCGATCCTCTCATTAAACTGAACTACTAAGGGTAAAATAATCAATCAGATGTTAAAATAATAAGTTCCACAATCTTATTATAATACCAAGAAATATTTATTTGCAAATAGATTTTACGAATACCAACAAATACAGATCCTTTCATTCTCTATTTTTCCAAGCTTATGTTATATGTAGGTTTGACGTCGAACAATTTAAGGTTCATTTTCTTCCTTCTTGTATAGTAGCAGATTGCAGGCAGAGATATCATCATGATGATGATAAAAAGAAATATTATTATTTTTAATGTATTGGTTACTAATAAATATTTTATATATAAATTATTAATATAGCCAATCCATTTCACAGTACGTGTCACCTACTGCGAAAAAAAGATTAATAAAAATTATCTAATCTATTAATTACCAAAAATTAAAATTAAAAACTTGTCGTGAAATCATGGAAATGTTTCCTCTGCTTGAACTTCCTTATCTTTTCCACACTTATAGGTACTAGAAGAGGTGAGCCTAGTAGGGGATGTGAAGAAACAAGTCGACAAGCTGAAAAGCAATCTCCTTTCTATCCAATCTGTCCTTGAAGATGCAGATAGAAAACAAATGAAGGATAAGGCTGTAAGGGATTGGGTAGACAAGCTCAAAGATGTATGTTATGACATGGATGACGTCCTAGATGAATGGAGCACTGCAATTCTTAGATGGAAAATGGAGGAAGCTGAAGAAAATACTCGCAGCCTACAGAAGATGCGATGTTCCTTCCTGAAATCTCCTTGCTCTTGTCTCAATCAAGTGGTTCGACGTCGCGACATTGCCCTTAAGATCAAAGAAGTTAGTGAAAAAGTGGATGACATTGCCAAAGAGAGAGCTAAGTATGGCTTTGATCTGTACAGAGCCACTGATGAACTCCAGCGACTAACAACTACCTCCTTTGTTGATGAATCAAGCGTGATTGGTCGAGATGGTGAAAAGAAAAATGTTGTAAGCAAACACTGGTTATGTTTTGAAATAACTTTTTATTTCACTTTATTCTAAAAAACATTGGCTAAATTCAATGAGATTTTATGCAAGCAGCTATTAAATTGACTCTTGATAACTTTATATTAATTTTAAAAGTGTATTTATTTTAAATTCAATTGCAATTAGTGGATAAATAATATTTTAAAATAATATGCTTTCTCTTTAGTGTAGTCCAAGCGCCACTTGGAGCTTGTACTACTTATATTTTTAGTATAATTATAAGTATTAGTATTAAAAATATTATTATTTATTTTGTTAATATTTTTTTTAGTATAATTAATATTAAAAGTATTATTATATTTTTTTCTTAATATATTTTTTTAGTATAATTAATTGTATTAGTATTAAAAATATTATTATTATTTTTTAATATTATTTTTAGTCTAATTAATAGTATTAATCTAAAAAATATTATTATTATTGGTGTTACAAATAATATTTTGTTTATATTAATACTAAAAATGTTATCAGTTGTATTATAAAATATTATTATTTTTATTAAAATTTGTAAGAGTATATTTTATTGTAATTAATATTATTAATAAAATAATTGATGAATTTGAAAGAAAATGTTATATCATCTACTAATTTTACCAAATATATTTTAATAATAATTTTATCAAATTATACTTAATTTTACATTTAGTTTTATTTAGATATTAAATATAAATTATTAGTTGCAGAACTCAAAAATAACGTTGAATTCTATCAAGTACACGACCCAAATAATCCTAAGTCCTGCACGGCTTAAAAACGGAACATAATCTGAAATAAAAAAATCAACTATGTAAGTTATATTTTTATAGCAACTATGTAAGATCCTAAATACTTGGATCAAGAAACCATACTAGATCCAAAAAACTACCTTAAAAACGGAACATAATCTGAAATAAAAAAATTAACCTGAGTTAATATCTATTTTTTATGAATTTTTAAATTACAAAAACACCTAATAAGAACTCCCTTAATAATCTGACATAAATATCTTTTATTTCAGTGGTTTAAGTTGGTGTCAATGAAATTTTTTTTTTTTAATTATTGAAATCTAGTGATCCCTCTCTCTACTCTCTTAATCAGGAATTAAAAAATAATAAAAATAAATCTTTGCACCAAAATGGAATTGGAACAATTTTAAGGAACCAACATTATATAATTTACATGATTGTTTAAGTTAGAAAATTAAAATAAATATTTTTAAAATTTATGATGTGTTACCCATGTCTCTTATGTTTTTCATTTTAGTTCCCTCTCTTCCAATCCAATCTTTTTATAAAAAATTAAAATTAATTGTTTTTTAAATAGAACTTGACTGTGCAAATCAAAGATTAAAGACCAAATTAAAAAATAAAATTTTATACAATAACAAATATAAAGTGAAAATCTCATACTTTTTAGAATAAAAATAACAAGTAAATATTAAAAAAATATTATTTTTTTAAAAAAACTTTATATATAGCCTGCGGGCTCAGGTAAAATACCATTTAAAAAAATTACTAAAAATAATGTTATTTTATTTTCTTAAAAAAAAAACTTCTCCTCCCGTGAACTGACCCGGATGAAGTTAAGTTTAAAAAATTAAAGCCTTCATTGAGCTCAATGTAAAGAGCACCAACCTGCCGTCATAAAAGCCCCAAATACACCATTGTAAGAGCCCTCGCAAGAAAACACCCTCTTCTCCAACAAGAAAAGCAAAGTTCAAACCCCAAGTAAATATCCCTGTCTTTCTCTCCCACACGCTCGCATTCTCAGCTTTTCCTCTCTGCGTCTTCAAGCAATAAACCATGGGTGATAGCCAGTACTCCTTTTCTCTCACTACTTTCAGTCCTACCGGAAAGCTAGTACAGATTGAGCACGCATTGACTGCCGTTAGATCAGGCCAAACTTCTCTCGGAATCAAAGGTTGTTGCAATTTAAGCTCTCTCTCTTCTTCTTTTTTTCTCATTTTCTTGTCATTTTCGAATGTACTGTGTTGTTGATGGGTGCTTAGATAGTATGTTGTTGATTTTTTTTTTTTTTGGTGTTGTAGCGGCAAACGGTGTTTTTATTGCAACTGAGAAGAAATTACCATCTATTTAAGTCGATGAATCTTCTGTAAGTAAACATTTATTAATCTTTTTATTGGTTTTGTTATAATCTTTGGTTGAAATTCAAGAAACCCTTTTGTTCTTTTTTTTTTTTTTGCGTTTTTGATTGTGTTTTCTTTGTGAATTTTTCGGGTTGGCCATGCGAACTTTTAGTAATAACATAAGTATAGAGACATGGGCTTGTAGCACTCCAACTGAAGAAGCTGATGATTGTTGTGGAAAAGCAACGTGGATTCTAGCCAATGAGGTGTTGGTCTATAGTTAATGGGTTTATATTGGGATTCTTAGGAGTAATTTGAGTTTAGTGACATCGGCTGTTAGAAATTTGTTCAAATTCGGTGTTAATGCAGTCTAAAAGAACAAGAGAAGAGTGGGAACGTGTTTTATCTAGCGAACTGTGGGGGCCAGATGAGGTTGATAGAGATCAGGTTGAAAGAGGAATATTTATACCTTTGCTTTTGAGTTACTATGATTTACCTTCTGTGGTAAGACGATGTTTCTTGTATTGTGCCATGTTTCCAAACGACTTCGAGATGGTCAAAGATGAATTGGTGAAGATGTGGATAGCTCAAGGTTACCTCAAGGAGACTTCAGGTGGAGATATGGAGCTTGTAGGAGAGCAGTACTTTCAAGTCTTAGCAGCGTGCTCTTTCTTCCGAGATTTTGAGACGGATAAATTTGAAGGAAAGAAATTCAAGATGCATGATATAGTGCATGATTTTGCCCAATATATGACAAAAAATGAATGTCTAACAGTGGATGTCAACAACCTTGGAGAAGCAACAGTGGAGACTTCAATTGAAACGGTTCGTCATTTAAGTATGATGTTATCAGAGGAGAGCTCTTTTCCTGTGTCCATTCACAAAGCAAAAGGTCTTCGCAGCCTCTTGATCGACACTAGAGACCCTTCGCTTGGAGCTGCACTGCCTGATTTGTTCAAGCAGTTGACATCCATCAGGTCATTGAATCTGTCAAGGTCTTCAACCGAAGAAATACCAAACGAGATAGGGAAATTGATACATTTGAGACACCTTAATTTGGCATCTTGTATGGTGTTGGAGTCCCTGCCAGAAACCATGTGTGATTTATGCAATCTGCAATCCCTAGACGTTACTCGGTGTAGGTCTCTCAAGCAATTACCTAAGGCGATTGGAAAACTTATCAAATTGAGGCATCTCCAGATTTATGGTTCAGGTGTGGCCTTCATACCAAAGGGAATAGAGAGGATAACATGTCTTCGAACATTAGATTGGTTTACTGTGTGTGGTGGTGGTGAGAATGAGAGTAAAGCAGCTAATCTAAGAGAATTAAAAAACTTAAATCACATTGGAGGGAGTCTTAAGATATGGAATCTACAAGATGCGAGTGGTGCTGCAGAAGCACAACTCAAGAATAAGAAGCGCCTGCTTTGTTTGGAATTGAATTTCTACTACAACCAGGAGAACGGCATTGTAATTGAAGCTTTACAGCCTCCGTCAGGCTTGGAATATCTAACCATATGTTGGTACAGAGGGTTGGAATTGCCAAATTGGATGATGACATTAACCAGTTTACAGGTGCTTACACTCCGTTATTGTGAAAACGTGGAGGTCTTGCCTCCGTTGGGGAGATTGCCCAACCTTGAAAGCCTGGAATTGAGGTCGTTGAAGGTGAGAAGGTTGGATGCTGGATTTTTAGGTATAGAAAAAGATGAGAATGGCAGTATTAATGATGGAGATATTGCAAGGGTCACTGCTTTCCCCAAATTAAAAAAACTTGAGATTTGGAATCTCAAAGAAGTAGAAGAGGGGGATGGAATTGAAAGGAGATCAGTGGGAGGAGAAGATGCCACCACAACTTCAATATCCATTATGCCACAACTTCGACAGTCGACAATTCGTAATTGCCCGTTGTTGAGAGAACTACCAGACTATGTCTTGGCAGCGCCTCTACAGGAATTACACATAAGGAGTTGCCCCAATTTAAGGAAACGTTACGAGGAGGAGATGGGTGAAGATTGGCAAAAGATTTCTCACATCCCAAACATTTGTTTTGATGATTGGGTGAGGAAGGTTGAGTGCTTAAGTGGCAAAAGAACTCTTTAGAACCTGCTTTGAGGGTAGTAATTATTTTATTGGAGTTTGCTAAGGTTGAGTGTAAAATAATATATAAGCCTTGCTTACATGGAGTATTTCATTCAATATTACCTATTTACTGTAATTGGATTTTATTTCCTACTTGCCATTTATTCTATCAATTGCAGCTGTGATAAACGTATCCCTTTCTCTCTCACATCCTCTTTACTGTAATTATTTCTCACATTCCCTCTCTCTCACTCTCTCTCTCTCTCTTATGCCTTTATAACGTGGAGCCTCATCTGATAAGGGGCTACCAAACCGTTTTTCTAAAATATTCAAAAAATAATAATTTTATGCTAAAATTTAATATATTTTATATATTTTAAAATATTTGATGTTAAAAATAATTTTTAAAAATAAAAAAATTTATTAACATATATTTTAATATAAAAAAATTATTTAAAAAATAACTATAACTACACTGAAAAACTGAAAAACAAACTTACTTGAATTAAATCTAAATCAAATTATTTAAACCTAACACAAAATATCTTCATCTTCAACAAAATTCAGTGAAAAAACCTAATTTACTTTATTAGTTAAATATTTTTATTTTTTCTAAAAATATAAGTGATTTATTGAAAGTCAAATATTTTTATTTTTTATAAAAAATTAGTTCTTTAAATATATTTTTATAATTTAAAAAATTTATGTACATATAATCAAATAAATAAATAAATATTTATGTTAATAAATAAATAAAAATTTATTAATAATACTTAAAAACGAAACTGGTTCAAAGCCTCCATTCAGCTCAATGTAAAGAGGGCCAACCTGCCGTCATAAAAGCTCAAAATACTCCATTGTAAAAGCCCTCGTAAGAAAACACCTTCTTCTCCAACAAGAAAAGCAATGTTAAAACCCCAAGTAAATGTCCCTGTCTTTCTCTCCCACACGCTCGCATTCTCAGTTTTTCATCTCTGCGTCGTCAAGCAATAAACCATGGGTGATAGCCAGTACTCCTTTTCTCTCACTACTTTCAGTCCTACCGGAAAGCTAGTACAGATTGAGCACGCATTGACTGCCGTTGGATCAGGCCAAACTTCTCTCGGAATCAAAGGTTGTTGCAATTTAAGCTATCTCTCTTTTCTCTCTCTCTCATTTTCTTGTCATTTTCGAATGTACTGTGTTGTTGATGGGTGCTTAGATACTATGCTTTTTATTTTATTATTTTTGGTGTTGTAGCGGCAAACGGTGTTGTTATTGCAACTGAGAAGAAATTGCCATCTATTTTAGTCGATGAATCTTCTGTAAGTAAACATTTATTATTTTTTTATTGGTTTTGTTATATTCTTTGGTTGAAATTCAAGAAACACTTTGTTGCAGTGGAATCTTCTGTAAGTAAACATTTTCGAATGTACTTTTTTCTTGACAGTGCTGAATCACATGTATTTTGTTGCAGTGGAATGGGTCCTGACTTTCGAGTTTTGGTTCGGAAAAGTAGGAAGCAAGCAGAGCAATATCATAGGCTGTACAAGGTACCCATCTTCAAGATTTTCTTTATTATTTTGCTTCACGTTTGTTCTTCAGCTCTTATTTTAATGTCACCGATAAGTGATAAGGTTGCTAAATTTTCATGGCTTATCTTATGAATGGGATATGTGCATCCTTTTGACGCCTCTAAACAAACTCATGTATATAATTCATCTAATGCTTGATAACCCGGTTAAGATGATATATCTGGAAAGTAGTTATTGAGGTTGTCTATATTACAAGACTTATTGTTAGTTGTCTTATTCCCAATAATGCCATTCTGACCCCAAAAACAGCTGAATTTAGCATGAAATCCAAGAGTGTCCAATTACCATTTCATATCAATTCATTGTCATCTTTTGTTGTTAATCGTGAAGGTTTTAACTTGTGAATTTTTGTGATTGTAGGAACCAATTCCTGTCACACAACTTGTGAGGGAAACTGCTGCTGTCATGCAAGAGTTTACTCAATCTGGGTACTGGAAAATCTTTTATACATTCGAAGTGTTTCAGTGGTTTTAGTTGATTTCCTCTGTAATTTAGATCAGAATTTCAATTTCCAAAGTTCATAACCTTAGCTCTTATTCTAATAACCGAACAACTCTCTCCCTATGTTCCTGCATCAGCATGTCAACTCTTCATGCTCTTATCCTTGAAGTTTGAAAATACTCATCCTTTGTTTTTCCTTGCAGAGGTGTAAGGCCTTTTGGAGTATCTTTGCTAGTTGCTGGTTTTGATGAAAAAGGTCCACAGCTGTACCAGGTATCTGTGTTTCCTCATAATATTGTCTGAAGTCATTAACTGTTTTTTTATTGTTTTTATCTGGATTATCCTCTGTAGACTGGGGTAGCTCAGTATTCTAGAAGCTGTAGGCCTTTGTGACTATTATGCACCCTTCTGTGTGCCCAGAGTGGCTGATAACTTTTTGACCTTTTGTTTTCTTGGTTGAGATTTGGATGGATTATGACTCACTTGTGTTGCCTTTTTAAAAATATGTTAGACTCCTGCACTCAAATCATAGTTCTTCTGATGATGTTATGTTTTGTATTTGTTTGGCTAGGTCGATCCATCAGGTTCCTACTTCTCATGGAAAGCCTCAGCAATGGGGAAGAATGTTTCAAATGCAAAAACATTTCTTGAGAAGAGGTATTTATTTGTTTTTGGTACCATGAAATGCATTGATTCTGCAAAAACTTCTAAACATCTTCATGGGTTCTCCTAGCTAGCAACAAATGTGTTTCCACCTCCAGCCATCAACTGCTAAACATATTCTTCATTCAAAGTTCAAGCTACTTTCAATTTTCAACTGCCAGCATACTTTGTGCTACTCCCCTCTTTCTTTATATAATTTATTTTACTTCATCTTTCCCATACAAGAAGAATTGGATTGTCTTTTTTTTATAAAAAAAAAAAGAAAAAGAAAAAAGAAATTGAGAAAAAAAGAATTGAATGGACAGAAACATGGTAAATATTGTGGTTTTTTGTCCCCATCTTCATTTGATTTGAACAAATTTCGTTTTCCCTAACTTAGCATGTGCTCTGTAGATACACTGATGATATGGAGGTTGATGATGCTGTGCACACCGCTATCTTGACACTAAAAGAGGGGTACATCACTTTAAAATTTCCTCCACTTTTTATTTTTGAATTTGAGCGGTGGTGTTTTTTACAAGGTTTGGTATATAAAAAGTGGAAGAAAAATTTTCAGTAGATTTAATATACTTGCGCCATGCACTTGCACCTGGTTGATTACATAATTGATTGATTTACTGATAAATCCAGCCATTTAGGTATTGTGATTGTCTGTCACACGTTCTGAGTGTCGTAGGTAAAATGAATTCTGGGTAACAGTAGTTTAGCTCGGGTCTTCAGCCTTGAGAACTTAAATTGGCTCTCAACACTTTAGTTAGTAGTTCAGGAGATATAATTATGTGAGATACTGTTTAAGTGAAAATGAATGAAAGTTTCTCAACCCAGTGTCAATCAAATGTACTTGCAGGTGATTAAAGATTCCTTCTCTCCTCTTAGTGATTTTAAGAAGTTGTCAATTTGTTGACTCTTGCTTCTACAATCAGAGTGATGGTGGATTAGTGAGCATAATCTTAGTATTTGCAAAGTGGTCAGAGAGATATAAGTGAGCATTTTAAAGTTTCTTACAAGTTCTGAGTGCTTCCCTTGTACCCTTACAAGATTGTTTGTGTTTGCAGATTTGAAGGCCAGATTTCTGGGAAAAACATTGAAATTGGGATAATTGGTGCTGACAAGCAATTCAGGCATGCTCTTTCTTGACCTTTTTCCTTATTAAACTTGGTAATAGTGTCACGTAATTTGAAGCTTAGGATGAGTTTCAGAAGTAACTTGCAGGATGCACATTTTTGTTAACACGGTTCATAACTAGATAAAATCTGATATCAAAAATCTTTTGGATCTCACCAATTTCATATATGGCCTTCCACTTGTGGTTTCATTTTTGAAGTTCTGATTTTCTCGCACTCTTGCTCTAATTTCAGTCTGACAATTTACATACGAGACTCATTCAAAATGGCCAATCCACTCTTTCTTTGGATGTTTAAGCTTCCTTGGAAGAAGTTATATGTGACATGACCATGGCAATCTTATCCCTTGTGCTTTCTTTACTGCAGGGTACTAACTCCAGCCGAAATTGATGATTATTTGGCTGAAGTGGAATAGACATTGTATTTTTTGGCTAAAGTGGAGTTCTTCCCAGTATTGACACCAATAGAGATACTTGTGTTACTTTCCTCTGGAATTTGCTTGAATCAGTTGCTTTTAGCCGAAGTTTCCATTAATTCCATGTTTGTAGAACTGTGATGTGGAAATGTTATAAGACTTCTCTCCAATCTTAGATGGCTTCTAAAGTTTTGCATCAATATGATTTCCTATATGATACGTTTGACAGAGTGCAGAAAATTGGTCTCTTCAATTATATTTATCTCCTCTCAATGCTTGACCTGTAATATGGCCGTTCTCATTTAATTCCAATGGAGCCCCGAAGAGGGAAGGAGAGGGACCATGGAATATGGATATCGAATTAAAATGCTTCCTTTATTTTTGGGTCCTTGTACTTGCCTCAATTTTTCAGTTTAGACTCTATATCTTCAAGTTCTTCAATTTGATCCAAGTCACACAAAAGTTATAGCTTATTTAGCCCCTTCTTAATTGCAGCCAAAACTACTGTTGTAAAAATGGAAATGCATGACGTAACCCCGTATATATTAAGAGAATGGAAGTGTTCGCCCTTGAAATATGTTTTTGCTTGGAATTATATTAAAACGATATTTTTATTATTATTTTAAAAAATTAATATTAAGTCTAAAAGTATATAAAAAAATTAATATTAAAAAAATAAAAAAAATCATCGCGACCTCAATAACCCTTTTAACAGCAGTTTTCGCTTTTTTAGCATGGAAACTTCTGCTAGTAAATAGCAGCTCAATTGGCACTTCATAGCTTCGTCTTTGCAACAGGTCTCATGCTGGAGTTTTTGCTGTTAAATTATACTAATAATAATGACAATAATTTGTCCATTGTGTTTAAACAAATTAACATTTGATCTTCTTCTTTTTTTTATTATTATTAAAAATGAACTTTTTTAGAATTGATTATTCTAGCTATAAGCTACTGTCTCGATATAGAATCCCAAGCAACCTCAGACACCGCGAGGCTACAATAATGCTATTGTTTGACTCCTTAAGTTCGTTAGAGATATTTTGAGGCTTTTGTCCCATAGTAAACAGAAAAAAACAGAAGCTGCTTTTGTCTGGCAGTGCTGGTCTTCACCCATGTAGTCCATTATCCAAGAAACACTCTTCACATATCTTCTTGCTCTCTGGATGTTTACAGATTCCCAACTCCAAACTCCTCTTTTATGCTTTCATGTAAGTCGTATCCTTCCTTCCTCTCTTTCCTTATGCAATGCCACTGCTAATGCTGTTCATGCTGCCTTGTTATTTTCTGTATTTATTAACTTCAATTCTGGTGTTTCTCCTCTAGCTGGATAATATTGCTTTTTCATGGAATTTCTTGTTCTGGGAAATGGGTTTCAATGGAATTGCTATGTATCAACGTTCACTTGAGAGAGTATGTCTAAATTGTTTTGTGTTCTTATTAGTTATAACATTTTAGCATTTTGTTGGCTCTCATATATATTGAACGAGCAATCATCATTATCTGAAAAGTCTTACCGTGACTTAAGAAGTTATAAGATGATGGACCAGTTTTAGCTGTCAGGGTGCTATGCTTATCGTTGTTGAACTCTAACCAGTCTTCAACAGTTGTGGCCTTGTTTATCTTGCAAATTTTGGTTTTTGTAGTTTAATCAGATAGATTAGACTAATATTTGATTCTGTAATGAAAATACAACCTATACTCACAGCAGTTAAGAATTATTGCGGAAGAAAGGGAGAAGATATTTGGTTTAGAAAGGGAAAGTTGACAACTTTTCTTCTTCTTTTTTAACTAGGTTTTCTGGTTTGCATTTCATGTGTTTGCTATTGTGATTAAAAGTAGTTTTAGTGTCTCTCTTTGTCCAATTATTTTGAAGTCTAAAGCATCCTTTATATGGATTTTATTTGGTTGCTTCCTCTGTGTAATGGCTTTAAATTAAGAGGTGTGTATGTTTGTTGCTGGCAATTGTGTGTTTACTTGATTAGTGTTTGCAGGTTGCTTGTTAGATGCACACTGAATCATATTTTTATAGAATCAAGAATCCGGAATGGTCATTTCAGACGCAGAGAAAAGAATTCCAGTATTGGAGATGTTAAAATGTGGAAAAGCGACAGGGTCTATATCGACAAACATGGCAAATTAGTGGAGATGTTAAAAAGTGGAAAAGCGACAGGGTCTATATCGACAAACATGGCAAATGGCGAATCTTTGATCACAAAAAGATGTCCAGGAAACGATGTAATACGGAGTAATTCACTTTGTGCTCATACATGTAACTTCTCAAGAAAATATGGCTTTAATTATTAAGTCATCTATTTTACCTAGGTGGCTCTTTGAGGGGACAAGGATGGAAATATGGATCAGGATTTGTTGATGGGATTTTCCCGGTGCTAAGTCCTGTTGCTCATCAGATTCTGAACTTTGTGCGGAAAGAAGTGGATCCGAATAATGTTTGGGCTGCTCTTGATACTCTTCCTGTCACTCACGAGACTTGGGATGATCTTATTAATGTAGCCGTCCAACTTCGTTTGAATAAACAATGGGATCTGATTGCATTGGTGAGTAAATCGTGCCTTTTTTCTTTCATCTTGGTGGGTGATAGCCGATGGATTAAACCACCCAGCACGCACATATTTTTTTGGCAGGATGTTTGCACAGCATTTTTCTCTTCAAAATTTAAGACTGAATCCTCGATTGTTCAAATCTCCTTTAAGTGGTTGGTGCCGCAGTTGGTGCTTGGAATTCTCATATACCAGCATTTTCCTACAACTAAATGAAACAAATCTCTTCACTGTCTATTTATTATATCGACATTTTTAATATCGAGTGTTTTTAATTCTTAATAATCTTGTTGGGTGCAACTCTAAAATTTCCAGATATGTCAATGGATATTGTACAAGAGCTCCTTCCAGACAGATGTCATGTGCTACAATTTACTAATAGATGCTTATGGGCAAAAATCTTTGTGCAAGAAGGCAGAAGAAACATATCTTGATCTTCTTCATGCCAGGTGTATCCCTACTGAAGACACTTATGCCCTTCTTATAAAGGCTTACTGTGCATGTGGATTGTTAGAAAAAGCTGAAGCTGCCTTTGTTGATATGCGAAAGTATAGCCTTCCTCCAAGTATGTGTTTACCAATTCATTTCTTCTTAGCTTTCAGGGGAATTGTATTTTCAAGAAGTTATTGGACTACATCAACCATTTCTTATAAATCAAAAATTTCCTCAACTTTTAAGATTCTTTTCCTCAAAAATTGATTTTTTGTGGGGTTAAATTCGTTTTAAATTTTGAAACCTCGCTCAATAATTGCACAGAACTGTGTTTATTTTTTCTTTTCGGGGGTGAAGTATACTAAACGTAGGAAAAGAGAAGATTGGTTCATGGTCTGCATATTTCTTGTTGCTACTATAATAGTAGTGATAACTATTCCTTATCTACATCACCATGCTTAGAGAATGGTTGATTAAACCAAGAGGGACCCCTTGCTAATTTAGCTAGACCGGAACTGGATTAGGCTAGACTCTCCTGGTTGACAAACTTGCTTCTGTAGCTTTCCTTTATGAGAATGCGTGGGTTATTTCTCTTCTTTTTGCGGTGGTCAAATACAGGGCATTAGTTCTGCTTTTGTGTTTCGTTCTCTTATTTACACGTCTCAGATTTTCATTTTTCTAGCTGTTCTGTTGATACACTTGCATGCACATTCAATGAGTGAAAAGTGAGCGTATACTCTAATTTTGGCCAGGTGCAATTGTATACAATGCTTATATTGATGGGTTAATGAAGGCTGGAAACCCTCAAAGAGCAATTGAGATCTTTCATCGATTGAAAAATGATGGCTGCCAGCCCTCTACTGACACCTATACACTGTTGATCAACCTTCATGGGAAGGTAAGCTCAGTGGTATTTGGTTCTGAATTATTCTGCAAATCTGATCTTCTTGAAATACCACTGGTCCCAGTAGAAAATTATGCTTAACTCGTACGTCTACGAGTCTACAGTGATGCAACAAACAACTTGAAATATATGCATTCAATTCCAAACAATTATCAGACTAAATTCAAAGATATGGTTATTAATTCTGATAACCCTGGACAGCAGTGGTGTTTAGGATCCTTAAAAACTCATTTTGCTAATCTTTTTCCTGTACACAGGCAAGTCAATCTTACATGGCCTTGAAGTTGTTTAACGAAATGAGAAGTCAAAAATGCAGACCAGATATCTGCACATACACAGCTCTGGTGAACGCGTTTGCTAGAGAGGGACTCTGTGAGAAGGCAGAAGAAATATTTGAGCAGATGCAAGAAGATAAGCTTGAGCCTGATGTGTATACCTACAATGCGCTCATGGAAGCTTACAGGTTAGTATCATAGAATGATATGGTGTTTCAATAATCTTTCAAAGAAAATAAAAAAGAATACTGGAGGTGCAGCTTCTTGCTTCCAAGAGATTCCCAATAGAACTGATGATATTTAACTATCTTGTCCTGACAGTCGTGCAGGTTTTCCTTACGGGGCTGCAGAAATATTTTCACTCATGCGGCACATGGGCTGTGAGCCGGATAGAGCTTCATATAACATCATGGTAGATGCGTATGGGAGAGCTGGTCTTCATGAGGGTAAGATGCTTGAACCAAATAATATCAATGTACTTCAAAAAGTGAGAATTGGAGAAAGATTGAGCTTTGAGAATTTGGGAACAGTTGGAGCATGTAATGGTTTAAAAACGTTCGGATCAACTACGAACTTGAAGGGATCTATATTGCAACATTTGGATTATATTTCGGAACAGCGTTCAATTCTATTCTGGAGATCTGCCATAATCTTTCTAAGATTTCCTAGGAAACAAGATAAAGTTGTATGAGATATTATCAGGCTATCAGCATTTCATCCATTTGCAACACCTTTCCTACTTGGAAGAAGTTCCTCTTAACACCTTTCGTACTTGGAAGAAGTTCCTCTTGTTTTTCGTATATGCTCCTCGTAATTTTGGCTTAATGATTTGGCTACTCCTATTTGCTTTTTAGATGCTCAAGCGGTATTCAATGAGATGAAGCGACTAGGAATAACCCCTACAATGAAATCACACATGCTACTTCTCTGTGCCTACTCAAGAGCAAGAAATGTGGATAAATGCGAGGAAATTGTTAACCAGATGAGCGAATCTGGGCTTGAACCAGACACGTTTGTCCTCAACAGCATGATGCACTTGTATGGCCGGCTTGGCCAATTTGAAAAGATGGAGGAAGTTCTTACTGCAATGGAAAAGGGACCTTATGGAGCTGATATCAGTACATACAACATCTTAATCAACATATATGGACGAGCAGGATTTTTCGAGAGAATGGAAGGTATTTTCCAATCACTTCCAACCAAAAATCTGAAACCTGATGTTGTGACTTGGACTTCAAGATTGGGAGCCTACTCTAGAAAGAAACTATACGCAAGATGCTTGGAAATCTTTGAAGAAATGATTGATGCTGGATGTCACCCTGATGGAGGAACTGCCAAAGTACTTCTATCAGCATGCTCAAGCGAAGATCAAATTGAACAGGTTACCACTGTAATCAGAACAATGCATAAGGGCATGGAGGCTGCTCTTCCTGCATGATTAATGTTCCTTGATCAGGTCCATAAAACTCAAAAGAAAAGGATGGAATACTATTATAGGAAATGATTTTTTTTACAAAAATAAAAAAGCACCTTTCCATGTTAAATATTTGGATGGAATTTGACTATAATAAGTTGTTATTGAAAATAATTGTTTTCTCAATGTCCACACATAAGAAGAGTATTCAAAAAATAAATAGTTTCACTTTAATGATTTCTTTTTTCAAATTTTATGAAATATTTGCATTATGTTCTCTTTTTTTTTTATTACCAAATAATATATTATGCAAATGAAGTGAATGCATGTGCCAAAATGATCAGTTATTTATAAGAAAAAAATATTTAAGCCCCAATAAATCCATTTTTACATAAAGTTATTAAACTTTATCCAATCATGATTTGATATAATTCTTAGGTTGTTATTATTTGGATAAATTCAGGTTATTATATAAATAGATTAACTTAATTGAATTGAGTTAATACAAAATGATATTATTTTATTTTTTTTAAATAAACTAGATATTAACTTCTATCCAAGTAGATTGGATCTGAATCATCTTTTATCTAATTTAATATAAAATTTTATATGAGTGATTTTCTATATCAACAAATACCGAGTTGACTTATCTAATCAGATTTAATATATCTTTAAAAAAATTTTATTTCATTAAAAAAAAGGATATTTAATTATTTATAAAAAAAATATTTAAGCTCTTTTTAAGTACCACAAGTTATACTCCAACAAACCCACTTTTACGTAAAGTTATTAAACTTGATCCAATCATGATTTGATATAATATTTGGGTGAGTAGTTAGACATACTAGCTTGAATGAATATAAAATAATATATTATTATTTTTTTAAAAAAATATTAAATTAAATATTGACTTATAATTGAATCTAATTGAATTATCTCTTACCTATTTAATATAAAATTATATAGTTATTTTTTTATTATTATCATGTTATATAAAAAAAAAATCTTAACTCAACAAGAAAAGATATCTACGAAACATTGATAAAAATATTGTTATTTGCAATTCATAATTGGTAGACTATTTTGTAAAGAAACTATAATAAATCTCAAATTAGTTCCAAAACTTTAATTCATTTCCCAATTGGGATTTTAAAGAATTATGTTCCAATTAAGTTCCCAAAGGCTCAATAATTCTAATTGAGTCCCTTCGTTTATATAAATCAATTTATTCCACTATATTGCATAGATTACGTGCTGAAAATGACACCATTTTGTAGAAATTTTATTTTTATATTAAATATTTGTGAATATTTTAAACATATTAGTGTAGTTAATAATTATCTTCCGAAAAGAAACTTAATTGAGAAAAATAGTATTTTGAGGACTCAATCAAGATTTAGTATGTAATTTGGGCACTCCCATAAAAGTGGGATGACGGGTAGTTCAAACTTCAAAAAACTCAGAAAATTTTAGTAAAAAATCCTTAAAAAAATCAACTTAAAATCCAACCTTGATATGAACGTGCCTGTTTGCGTTTAACCTTGGGCCATAAGTCTTGAGTTTAGAGCTTTAAACGTGAACCTATGATCATCAAAAGCTGGATTTATTTTTTGTCGTAGAGTGGAGAGGTTATTTAGAATGTAATAGTAATTATATTTTTATTTTTTTGTTTGAAAATATATTAATAATATTTTTTAAATTATTTTTTATATTAATACATTAAAATTATTTAAAAATATATATATAAAAAATTTATATAAGAAAAAAATTCAAAACTTTATGAAATGCTTGGAACACAATTCTAAACTGCTATATCTTCATCAAGGATGCATCATATCTGGACGAATGTTTTCCAAGAATTGCATGGAAATTTCAAAAAATTGAGAGTTTCATTTCCAAGAGTTGCAAGGAAACTCTACCATAATTTACCCTCAAAGGAAAACATCTCCCACCGGCAGCCCACCAGCCCCATCCGAGGGCCCTCACTGAGCACCAGTCACTAGCAAGTGGCGACAGCAAGAATAGTCAGCACTCACCAACTCTCTGCCTAATGGGTTTGTTGACACATTGACCCACCACCATATCCTCCCTTTTATTTTTATTTTGGGAAAATGACATCTTGTTTTTCCTCTAATTATCATGTTATTTTCATTTAGGTTACAAACAAAATACATTTCCAATTAGATCCCCCATTTTTCAAATAAACAATCATTAGATGACCAAAAAATTTAGGCTCCTCAGGAAAAAAGTAGTTTCTCTTATCTAGTATCAAAATGTTAATAAATATCAATTTTTAAATAATAATCAAAGACATTAAATATTATGTCTCTTTTTGTTTCTCTCTTTTTTCAAAGTTTCCTTATTTTTTTAATCATAAAAATCTAATTGTTTTTACTAATTATTTAATGATATTCACAAATGACAGTATAGTTACATCTATGTATTGGGCATATATTGAGTTGGAAAAACTTCAATCACTTTGTATAATAAGAGACTTTTATTTTTATTAGATAGTTTTAATGCAATACTTTCTCATAAAAGGTAAGTTACAATGATAATATTTATAATTTTGTATGATTATTTAATAATCTTTCTTGTCAAATATTGTATTCTTAAAAATTAAAATAAAATAGTTTGTTTTAACATGAATAGGGTTTTTTTTATGATATAAAGGGAAAAAAAATCAAGGAGAGGATTAATTGGATAATGTCATAATAGATGGCAGAAGCATTGGGATTTTCAGTGTTTAGGACCTAACTGAAAATGGGTAAATCGTTTTGGACTTTTTTATATAAATATATACACAGTCCAATTATTTATTTATTTATTTTACCAACAATTAATATACAAAAATAAAACTCCCACCAACCCCCCAAGACATCAAAACTCAAGTGGCAGTAGTACGAGAAAAGGGAAGTTAAAGTCAGTGTACCGTGTTCTGTAAGAGAAGCAGAGCTTGTTTGAGATTCATCACTTTCTCTTATTATGGCGTCAAGATTGTTGTGGGCTTCAAGGGCTGCTTCTTACCTTAGGATCTCTGTTTCTCATAGAGGGTTTGCTTCTGGTAAATTTCATGGTTCAACCATATTCTTTTCTTGGTTTCTTGATCTGTTGTTAATTTTTTTTTTAATGGTGTCTTGTGTCTTTTTCTGCATTTGATAATAATGGTTGTTGATGTAGATATGGATCTTATGTATGTGCTTTAATGAAATTCTTGATCTTCGATTATTTTTTGGTTAAAGTTTCGATTTTGGCACCCGGGGTGTCTTGTTTTTGGTGTTGATTTGAATATATATATATATATATATATATTGAATGAAGTGAGTAAATTAGCTAGTCAGTGAAGGAATAGAGACATTGATTCCGATCTTTTCGTTAAAATTAGATTGATGAGTTTGTTGCATAAGCGTGATTACTATTTGTGTTCATTGATTTAGTTTCTTGTGTTAAACAGACATGATAACTAAGTTGTTGTCTGATATTGATGACAGTTCTTTATATATTAAAAAATGAGCATGGGGCTTTTTTGTTTTTCTGTTTTTGGAATTATGCGTGCAAGCTGGCTGGACACCCAAGTTAATCAAAAAAAAGAAAAGAGCATGGTGCTTTTTTGTTTTTGGAATTCTGAAAAGTGAAAACAATCTGTTTTCTTTTGAAGCTTGTAAGTTATGATGGTGGCGGTGAGGATGGTGATGGCATGGAGGTTTTTTTAAATAAAATTGTTACACAGTTTGGGTGTAGTGTTCTAATGCAGTCGTGATGGCAATTCTTGTCGTCAACTCTCTGTTGGTAGCAGCACTCTTTACTTTCATTTTTTTTTCTGAAGCAAAGATTTCTTTTTGAATTTGAGTTGTAGATTAGAATTCAGGAATGTTGAAAAGGCAGTATTCTGCAAATTTAATGTAGGTTCTTGTGCACACGAGCAAGATTTATGAAATAGGTGTTGCTAATTTCTACTGATTTTAAATTTTGTTAAAATAAAAAACAAATTAACTGGAAACGGCTATATCATTCAGTTGTTCAACTTCAAAGTCAGCTATTTGGTTTCTTTATAATCTGTCTCCTTGAGTAAGAGCCTCCTGATTATATATGAATATTGATAATTGGCTTCATTTATGACATGGATAAAGGGAAGACAAGAAATTTTGGAAATTATTACCCAAATAGTTTACTGAAATACCCTGAACTAGGCGCTGCTTCTATTCTGGAACCATTCATTTTGAGTTTGGAGAGGACTCATAAGACCTGTGGTTTTCTGCTGACTATCTTTGGTTCCTCCATGGCATATATCTATCTTAAAATCATATGATGAAATTTGGAGGGAAAATATTGTTCTTTAATTATATTAACAGTCAAGAAGTTCTTATGTTGAATGGGTTTCTATGATATTGTTTAAATTTTTTAAACTTGTATAAGCCTTACTTTGAATCTTCATGCTTGTATGATCAAAAGATCATTGGAGACAAAGCTTGCTTGAGCAATAGTCATTGTTCCTCTTGAAACCAAGGATCCCTTTGCAGCTTAGTGTCCTTTCCATCGTTTATTTGATGTCCAATGATGTGCATTTCTCAAGCTAACTCCTTAACTGATAGGATAATTATAATCTGCAGAAAAATTATCAGTCCATTTTTGATGCATTTGATTGAACTTGCTGAAGGGCCCTGTGGTTATTATTCCATGTGTTTTGTGTCATAATCTTCAAAGTTGTTTACATCATCATCAAAATAAATAAAAAATAAAAAAAAGAGGAAAAAATTGATATTGAGAAAGGTTGTAAAGATCTTCTAATAGGCATTACCACTGCCTGTGTTTGTGCATGCAGATAGCAAGCACAAGCTAGCATGTGTCTGTGCTTTCTGTGTGAATGTGCTCCTTTAATGGGAAAACTCTGATTGCAGTCCTAGAACTTTCATAATTGTATCACAAAATGGTCCTCAATATTTTTTTTCTACTCAGAATGTTCTTTCAAATTGATGCCTCTATTCAGATTTGTTTGTGTAGATATATTATGCTATTTTTTCACATGTTTTTTTCTCTTCCTAGGGTTTTGGAGGTTCATTTTTATCTCCTACACCTTAAGCTTCCTGACATATGCATTTTCTCAATTCCCTTGCAGTTGTAAAGGACTTGAAGTATGCTGACAGTCATGAATGGGTAAAGGTTGATGGTAAAACTGCTACTGTTGGTATAACCGATCATGCTCAAGACCATTTAGGTGATGTTGTGTATGTTGAATTACCGGAAGTAGGTGCTTCTGTGAATCAGGGTTCTGGATTTGGCGCAGTTGAAAGTGTCAAGGCTACCAGTGATGTCTATTCTCCTGTTTCGGGAGATGTGGTTGAAGTTAATGAAGAACTGAACAGCTCTCCTGGTTTGGTTAGTCTACTTACATGGTGCCATATTCTTTTTCTTGAGATTGCTTTATAAATAAAAAATTTCAGATTGGATTTTTTTATATATATAGTTTTTTTTCCTCTCCTTCACTGAAACTTCAGACCTCTTTAATTCATTTCAACTTATATGACAAATCATGGATTGTATAGATTGAGGTCTCTTAATTGAGGAATAGAAACGGACTTGCTAAATAAACAGCTCTCTCAAGCCATTTATTAGTTTTCTGAACTCCTTAAAACTGAATTTTAACGACCAAATCTTCCTTAACAAGTGAATTTCACTTTCCTTTCTTTACTCCTCCCTGAAATACCATGTAATGTGGCTGCTGTATTTATATCTATTGCCAATCAGAGTTAGTTTGATAGTACTGGCTGCTTAACTTGTCCTTTAAATTCAGCATGTCATAACTCCAGAATTAAGGTAGTGCTTTGATATTCTCTGTAAGGATTTTCTTCTACTATTTTGCAGGTCAATTCAAGCCCCTATGAGAAGGGATGGATTATGAAGGTTGAAATTAAAGATGACAGTGAACTAAAGAACTTGAAGAACTCAGATGAGTACGCTAAGTTCTGTGAAGAAGAAGATGCAAAGCATTAATTGGACTGTTGGTAAAGTACAGCTGGAGGCAGTTCTTGCAAAGGGCATATTTCCACTAATCGCTTAACAGATGATGCCTTATGAAGGACGCTGAAAGTTGCAAGTTTCTATCTTGACATATTTTTTTTCCAACAAAGTGTTTTCTGATTTCCCTTTTCCTGTGTGACAAATTTGGTAGAAACAATCATTCAATAGAAGAAATAATCTCTCCAGGTTTTCATCCAATGAAATGATGTGGTCTTTTAGGTAGCTGCAACCTTTGGTGATTAACTTTTGAACTTTTTGATAAATCCTGCTTTACTTGAAAGGTTTGCAGCTAGAATCTTCATAAGATTTTTGGTGGATCAGATTAAATTATTCACCCGTGATATTCCATGAAAAAGGAAATGAGGAAGTTCATGTTTTTTATTTAGTGAGGGAGAAAATATGCATCCTGATGGATTTTCCTTCGCTGTTGATAAACGTGCAGCACCTGTTCTGTAATGGTTTTCTTGTGTTGAAATGGACTGCGTGATGGATACGGACAGTGAATTAGATCTGCTTATTGCTGAAATCAGAGGTTGGTAGGTAAGTTGTCTCTGTCACAAACGCGGTTTCTTTCTTTAAACTGATTCTCAGTATGCCCGAGGTGGTGGATTTCTTCGCAAGATTCTTTATGCTAAGAGTTTTAAGAACACGTATCTGTACATGCTTAAAATATTATGTTTGCTTTGGAGGTTTATAGAGCATTGGACTGTAAAATGGGGTACTCATTTTCTTGTTCCTAACAGTGCACAAACTTTCATAACCTAGTTATCTGCACGTTAGGCACTTGTTTGTACATATCAAAGATAGACGTTCTTAGGATTGGGAGATGATTAGAATTTTACTGAAGTAAGAGGTTTTTGAAAAAATTACACAAACTCGAATAGAAACAGCTGCAAAACGAAAGAAAATACCAGTGGTTACAGAGTTATGAGAATGTCCATGGGATCCGAGCAGGGATGGTAGTTTATCCCCGATCTGAGTAGTTACTGTTTGACTTGAGTTCAAGTAACACAAAGGGAAAAAAAGTTGGGGTAATGGATATTGTTATACCAGACTCAAAATCCTGAATGAATTGGATATTTAATGAATAGTTATTGTTCTTGATTTTCTTTTAGGCACTGCCACAATAAAAACTCAATTCTCTATAGAAGCCCTGACATGATATATTTCCGCTTTCTCAGGCAGCCTCATCCTCCGCGATAACTTGCCTCTACTACACTCTTCCCTATGCCATGTATCGTTCTTGTCTTCCTTCTCTACATTCCTTTCTCTTCGCTAACCTGAAGCAACCTGTCATCTTCAAGTTCGACCTTCCCTTCCTCCTCTTCAAGTCGTGTAAGATCTGCCTTGAAGAGCTTCTAGTGTCTCATTCCAATCAAAGCGGGTGTTAACAGAGGTTGAGTTTTCATTGAGGGAATTGAGGAAGCGAGAGTGAAGTTTTCAATGAGGGAATTGAGGAAGCGAGGGAAGTCTTCGAATGGATCCCAAATGTCAAAAACAGGAAATGGATCGAAAATGCTCAAGCAATGTATACCTGATTAGTTCAAGTTTGGGTATCCGAATTCCATGCCAGTCGGGTATAGGCAGCAGTTTTGAATTCAGATATGAAAATGAATAGTATCAAAATCCGATATGTGGATACCCATTGCCCATTGTCGTCCTTGCATCCGAGAATACCATAGGAAATGATCTGATAGAATCATCCTGTCTAACGATGGATTTCTTCATTGATGGAGTCTAACGATCTTATGGACCACATAGGAAAGCAAACTGGAGGCAGCTAATTATGATGTGGGGAAATCAAACAAAGCCATTTGACACTTTAATTTGAACAATCTTGCTTTCCATTCTCTCTAGTGCACCCAGCTTTTTCTGAACCACAAAGCTCCTCAAATCCCATTTCACACCTTACATCATCAAGCCACATAAAACCTTTTTTGGGATCTTGGTAAATTGCAAGTGTGATGGAACTTATTGATCATAAATCACTATTTGATTAACAAGATGAAGAAATCAGCAGCATAAAAGAAGAACAAATGTGAACCTCGACAAGAAAGCAATCAGTATTGATAGAACTCACCTTGCTAATTAGCAAATTTTCAATCTAATCAAAAATCAAATCACAATAAGACTAACAACGAAATACGCAAAGTGACTCAATCCATCAAAAATTACATAACATCGGCAAGCTAGCAACTCTAAATTGCATTAATCCCTCTAAGTTTGCAACAAGTAATCTCACAATTCCATACTATACACAAACACCTCTAAATTATAGTATAAATCTATACATATTAAACCGAAAGAATTTGCAATTGCACTCAGAAGCTTAGCTCAGCTCAATCTCGGATGTCTTCAATCATCACGAGCGGCAGCAAAAGCATTTAATTTTGTTTTTCTCTCAAATTAAGATATTAATTTAACAAATCTAATGGACCAACTGATCAATATGAAGATAACGTTGAAAGAGTTGTGGCAGATGATGTTCTTGGTGAGGGTGAGTTCTGCTTCAACACCACTGTTGGTAAAATGCTTGTTTTTCTCCTCTCTTGCTCCTTGATTAGCTCTCCAGTAAATGTCTCCAATTTGTGGAAGTTTGTGCTCTCAACTATCTTCTTCCCTTCAAATAACACCGACTCCACATTTTTCTGTGCCAGCATCTCCTCTGTCATTGCCAATAAATCTGCCTTCTTGTTGGATTTCATTGATTTATCCGCAATTCCATGCTTTTTAGCAATAATCCCATTTGCCTGAAAAAAAATTCATAATCAAATTAGCCCAATAATGCAAGCAAAATTAAATTTCCATCCCAGTTTGATAGTTACATTTTTCGGCGAAGCTGTTAGAGATTTGGTGTTATTTTACTTTCAGTAATTAGACAGAATCTAGTACCTGAATTCGAACATAATTGCTGGTCCGACAGTTACCAAACGCCATTGAAACAGCTTGATCAACCTGATAAAGGGACAAATTCAATTAGCTTACCTACCACAAAACAGAGAAACAAACACGGAAAAGGGACAAAAACTTAGTAAAATAATAATGCGGTTACCATGTCAGATGCTCCTTCTCCAGCTATCCTGACAAATCTTGCAGGTGTTGAATTCTGATTCTGATAACCGAAATCTGACTCTCCATTTCCAAGTGACACCACCAAAAGATCCTCCACCCCATTACAGAGTGGAAACTCCTGCTTATTGTTCAGGACATGAGTGATTGCTGCAGCTGTTGGATTGTTCATGGCAATCCCACCATCAATAGCCACAATTTTAGTCCTCTTGTCGACGGACCGCATGTCCACGGCCCCAACCATTGTTGGATCGGCTGAAGTTGCAAGGCAGACATCACTCATTTTAAAGTCATATCCATCCATTTCTAATGCATCAGCACGAGAAAATAAGAATGGTGCGTGTGTTGAAAGATCGTAACATGGTATCAGAGCAGATTTGATTGTATCCTTCAAAGTTAGTTCTCCGAAAGTTTTTGTGAAAACTTTCTCTGCTTTCGCAGACCCAAACAATTTGCCGAAAACCCCTTGTGATCTGTTCATCTTCTCATTAATCTTGACAAGAAAATTCAAAGCTTCTTCGGCCGTAAACATAGGGCGTCCATTTTTGCCACGAGTGAAGAGTAAGGCAGCCAAAACACCACCAGAACCAGAGCCGGCAACAACGTCAAAGTAATCAGAAACAGAGGCATTAGGATTGCCTGACTTTCGACGAAGGCAAGACTCAAGGTGTGTCAAAGACTTAGCAGCAAGAATTCCATTAGTGGCACCTCCTCCATCAATGGAGAGGATCCTGACCTTACCACCATTGAACTGTTTGGTGGGCTTAAGTTGTTCTTGAATTGGGACTTGGTGAGTGTTCTTGGAGAGCTTTGGATCATCATATCCACCAAAGAGAAACTTGTTTTCTAGGATTGAAAAGATTTCATAAGTGAGCTTGTCTACATCAAAGGAAGAGTCATCAGGCGTGGTGGATGCGAGTACTGCTGCCATTGGATTGCACTTGTGGATGATCTTTTGCAGGTTTTGAGCTTTGATTGTTGAAACACTGTGCGATGTTTTCTGAGAGCAGAAGTGAAAATGGTGATGAAGGTGAGGAGCATCTTAGGGAGTGTATATATAGTGAGGATTTGTGGTGTCTTGATGTAGCCATCGAGGAACATTCCTTCCTAGGCGATTAATCGGCACGTTGAGTAGCTTGAGTTTTCTATTTTATTTATTTATTTATTCAGATTCTTGATCTCTTGTCCTTTTCTTTAATTTTATTTATTTATCTATCCTTTTCTTTTCTTTATTTTAATTTATTTGAATGGAGCAGATGATTTTTGGCGTGGAGTGATTAAAAAAAATGAGGAGAAGGGAACCGAAAATAAAAAAGAAAAAGAAAAAACAATGTGAATTCTTTTTGTGTGCCTAAATAAATAATAGTAGCGAGAGACTAAAGAAGGATGCTTATTTAAGTGTAGTTTGTCAGGAGATGGTCAATTTAAACTATTGATGGAGATAGTTTTTTTTTTTTGTGAATTAATAGAATTTTCCTTTAATTTTTATCCATAATCTATCATATAACTTTATGAAGATGAAAGCAATTCGTGACATTAGACACTCGATGCTTCAACTCTTAATATCTTTTTTGGGTTTACAATTAAAGATATT
>NW_011500076.1:416820-418055 GCF_000495115.2 Populus euphratica
GAACAAGCTCCCCCCACCACTAGGCTAGAACCTCACTTGCAGAGCAGGTGTGGTTACCATAATTTTAAAATTCAGCCTGGTGGTAAATTCGATTCAAACATGGATTTTACATTTTGATCGGCTTATTAAATTAACTAGATTATTTTTTAAAAATATTTAAATAATATTATTTTAATAAAAAAAATATCCAGATTTTATCAAGTTATATTAATTTTTTTTTATTTTTTTAACCCAACTTAATTTTAGTTCCAGATTCATCAGGTCTAGAAACGATGCACCAGCCCAAACTGGTTTCAAAACCACGGTGGTAACAGTGAAATAAAGAGTTCATTCTGTTCTTATTTCTTTCCTCTGTTTTTTTTTTTTCCGTGATGGTCAGCGAGAAAATCTCAGTAGGGCCTTATAAGATGTGGTGGTTGTTTGTACGATGGTCTCAAAACCCTTTTCTTCTCATCTCTCTCTCCCCCTGTTTTTTTTTTTTTTTTTTTTTTTTTGAGAGAGAGAGAGGAGAGGACACCCATGCATTCATGTACGGTTGTACCGACATTATGTGCCAAAAATCTTCCAATTTATGACTATTTTTTTTAATCTTATCTTAAACGGTTAAATAGGGTTTTAAGGGTTTAAAAATATGTTAGGGTTTTCTTTCTAAAGTGTTTTATTTTTAAAAAAATATTAAAAAATATATTTTATATAAATTATGTTTTTATCAGTATATTAAAAGAATTCAAAAACATATAAAAAATTAACTTTAAATAAAAAATCTCAAATTTCTAGGAAACGTTACATTCCAAAACAACCCCTAAATAAAAGTAGTTTTTTTCTTGGATTTTAAGTATATTATAATTTATATATACAAAATACTGATATGTTAAAAAAAATCATCGATTTTTTAAAACCAAAACCAAGGTAAAAATAAAAAAGTAAAACCACTTAAATTTTACCCTATAGACAGTCTAAAATCGAGCAAATCATATTTCAATTTTGTTACCTTTACAGTTTTGGAAGTTTTTAATTCTAATTTTAAAAGTCTTAAAAATACTTTATGATCAAAACTGACTGCTAACCTTTTTTTAAATATCCAAATAGTCCTTGAGTGCATTTGTTTGTATTGTTTTTAGTGGTTGAAATATGATTATTTTTTTTAAATGATATTTTTGAAAAAATAAGGATATTTTTTGAAATAAATAATGTTGTAAATAATTATATAAATAAATGAAGTCCATATTAAGTTT
>NW_011501809.1:0-22831 GCF_000495115.2 Populus euphratica
ATGCTTGACGAGATTTACAAGTATTAGCATTAATCATATAAGATGACTAATGTAATCATGTTAACAATCTATAATCTGATTGGAACCTCCTTTGTGTGTGGTTTCCAAGTGAATAATAAGAGTTTATACTATACTTGTTTGACATACCATTAGTGGAACCTCTAACCTTGACATTTGTTATTATCATTGTTTAATCTTTACATTAATATTCCATGTTAAAGTTCTCATGTTCTTATTCTTCTTCTTCTACTTTATTATTATTATTATTATTATTATTATTATTAAGATTATTGTTGTTGTTGTTGTTACTATTGTTGTTGTTTATAATTTGTACAATTAACCACCTTGTGGTTTGACCCCGGTCTTGCCGGGTTATTTATTACTTCGACACTCCTGCACTTAGGAGAAGACATCAATCTTTTAGTCGTGACAAGTTTTTGGCGCCGTTGTCGGGGAGGTAAGTTCTTGTATAAATTATAATAGTTATTTTATTTTCACTTTTCACTTTTCTTGTATATAACTTTGTTTCTTTTCTCTTGTTTCTTCTTCTTTTGTTTTCTTTTTCCTTTTATTCTATTCCTACACGTGCATGAGAGTGTGGTCACGTACATCAAGTGGTAGACTTTATAGGGTATCCTCATCATTTTCAGAAAATATGGCCGAAGAAGATAATCAATCACTTTATAATGAGAATAATGAGAATAACCGTGCTAGAACACTTAGAGACCACATGAATCCCACAAGAACAAGTGCTCCATCATGCATAGTTTTTCCTCCCGATGCATCTCATTTTAATTTTAAGCCAGGTATTATTCTACTTTTACCTTCTTTTCATGGCTTAGAATTGGAAAATCCATACTTGCATTTAAGGGAATTTGAGGAGATCTGCAACACATATAATAATTTAAATTGTAGCATGAACAGCATCAGATTAAAGCTTTTTCCTTTTTCATTAAAAGATAAAGCTAAAACATGGCTACAAAATTTAAGACCAGAATCCATTCGTGCTTGGGATGAAATGCAACAACAGTTTTGAAGAAGTTTTTCCCACCTCACAAAACAAACTCTTTCAAAAGACAAATCACTACTTTCACTCAAAAACCAGGAGAAACATTTTACCAATGTTGGGATAGGTATCGAGACTTGCTTAGTACTTGCCCTCATCATGGTTTTGAAACATAGAGATTGGTTTCACATTTCTATGAAGGGTTAACACCTAAAGATAGGCAAATGGTTGAATTGATGTGCAATGAAACTTTTGAAGATAAAGACCCTGATGAAGCAATGGAGTACTTAGACTTGTTAGCTGAAAATGCTCAAAATTGGGACACCGCGGGTACTTATGAGGCACCGAGTAAAACTCAACCTCATACATCTAGTGGAGGGATGTACAACCTTAGGGAAGATCATGACCTTCAAGCCAAGTTTGCATCTTTAGCTAGAAAAGTCGAGGCACTAGAATTGAAAAAGAGTGGTCAATTAAAATCTGTTGAAAACATTGTGCGTCAAATCTGTGAAACAAATGAACACTCAACCAACGATTGTCTAACCTTGCCTTCTTTTAAGGAATGTCTCCATGAACAAGCCCATGCTTTAAACAGTTTTGAAAGGCCCAATCATAACCCATATTTGCAAACATACAACCCTGGTTGGAGAAATCACCCAAATTTCAATTGGAAGAGTGAGAACAACAATGCACAAACTTCACAACCATCGTTTCAAGCACACCATAATTTCCAAAATGCTCATGGATATGCACCGCCTTATGCTCCACCTTCTAAAAGAAATCTTGAGGAAACATTGCATGCATTCATTGAAAAGCAAGAGACAATCAATACTCAACTTGCTCAAAACATGACAGATTTTAAAGATACGCTTGCAAAATTAACATCTGCTCTTAGTTTCCAAGAGAAAGGTAAGTTTCCATCTCAACCACAACAAAATCCCAAGGGGCAATACAATGCAAATGCAAGTAGTTCCGGAAGCCAACACATGGATCAAGTCAAATCAGTCACTACTCTACGCAATGGTAAGGTTATTGAAAAACCCTCTCTTGAACCTTATGAGAAAGATGATAAGTCAATCTCTGAGGGTAAGGAAGGGGTTGAATCTGAAAATTGCAAAGAAACGACTGATTCACCGCCAGCACTTCCATTTCCTCATGCCATGACCAAACAAAGGAAAGTCAATCACAACTTTGAAATTTTTGAAATTTTCAAACAGGTAAAGATCAATATACCTTTTCTGGATGCTATTAAACAGGTTCCTTCCTATGCTAAATTTTTGAAAGATCTATGCACTGTGAAGAGGAAACTGAATGTGAAAAAGAAAGCCTTTTTAGCAGAACAAATAAGTGCCATTCTTCAGAACAATAATGCTTTGAAATATAAAGACCCTGGATGTCCTACAATTTCTTGCTTTATTGGAGAACAAAAAATTGAAAGAGCCTTACTTGATTTTGGTGATAGTGTGAATTTACTTCCATATTCAATTTTTCAGAGTCTCAATCTAGGTGAGTTAAAACTAACTTCTATATCTCTTTTACTTGTCGATAGATCTGTAGAAGTGCCTAGAGGAATAATTGAAGATGTGTTAGTACAAGTCGATAATTTCATTTATCCTATGGATTTTATTGTCTTGGACACAGAACCTGTTGAAGCATGTAATTCATTTTCTATTATTTTAGGATGTCCGTTTCTTGCAACCTCTAACGCATTGATTAATTGTAGGAATGGACTGATGAAGCTATCATTTGGAAACATGACATTGGAGATGAATATTTTCAATATTTGCAAGCAACCTGGAGATGATAATGATTTACAAGAAGTAGATCATATTGATGAATTAGTTTATGATCAACTTGAATCTACTTTAAGTAAAAATGAGTTAGATGAATCTGAAGATTTGCAAATGATTTATTCTAAGGAAGAAATCACGGATGAAACAAGCACCAAAAATGTTGATGCGAATCTTTTATCAATAGTGACAATAGATTCTACATCTGACATCACACCAATCGATGATTACTTTCCTAACGAATCCTTACTTTCTCTTAGTCCAATGCCTTGGTATGATAAAAATATCAATTTTCTTGCTTTAGGAGATCTGCAAGCTGATTAGAGTACTCAAGATAAAGAAAAGTTTTTGAACGAAGTGAAGAATGTTTATTGTGATGACCCTAACTTATTCAAATATTGTCCTGATCAAATATTTCAAAGATTCATTCTCGACAATGAGGTAAGTAGTGTCATTAAACTTTGTCATTATGAAGCATGTGGAAGTTATTTCTCGTCAAAAAAGACAGCTGCAAAAATCTTTCAAAATGGATTTTATTAGCCCACCATGTTCAAGGACACGCATGCATTCTGCAAAACTTGTGAAAATTGTCAAAAAGTTGATACTGGTCAAAAAGTTTTGTTTTATAATTCTCAACTCTATGCATTCCCTAAAGAGCTAAGACCAAGATGGAGCAATCCTTATGGGGCCTATGATATTGAAAATTCAATGAATGACAATGATTTTAAGGAAAATGGACATCGTTTGAAAGCTTACTTTGATAATTTTTCTAGTGAAAATGAATCAACTGGTTGGAATGATCTTGTAGATAAAGGTTGATTATTTTGTTTTTCTCATTGTTTTTGTGTTTTTTTTAGTGATTTTTGCTAGTTTCTCTCACCCCGGTCAAATGGCGGACAACGGTACTCCGTGACTTAAGTCGGTTCTTTCAGTTTCCCATAATAACTAATATTTGTGTATATATTTGTGTAATTCTTTGAATCTCTCTTCCAATTCTCAGTTGAAAATGGACACTAATCTTGAAAAATTGAAAAAGTATTTTCCCACTCTGGTTCAGAATGCGATTACAAAAATTTACCGTGCTAGATGTGCAAGATTGAGATTGTTAATGAATCATGAAATTCCTGAAGATATTCGCTGGTTGATTGAAGCAAAGGTTCGATTATCAGGTGAGTCCTCTAACTCCTTCATTTCACACATGCCTGGAACAGGTAAAAGCACTTTTGCAAAGAAACGTCGTGCAAAACGACTGAAAGTCTGTCATCGATGTGCTAGATGGACTTGTAATACACAATGTTGTTCTTTAGGATTGATATTTATAAACCGTGAAGATAAAATACAATTCATTAAGGATGGCTTGAGTAAGGAGTCTTTAGATAATCTTCTATGGACTCTTGAGATGCATCCTAGTGGAGATGTGCATCGTGCAATTCATGATTTATGGCCACTATTTTATAAAGAACATGATCGACTTAGTCTTGGGAATCTGACTAAAAAAGACCCTGTTTGCCAGTTTTTAAGAAAACTGGATGGGAAGCCTATCCCCGACCCATAAAGGGCGTTTAAACCATTCTTGGACGTAAAACCAAGGGAAGATGTGAGCCACAATCACAACTACCTGTACATACACATGCTTTTTCAAAAGTAAATAAATAAAGAGAGAGCGTGTGTGTGTGAGACTTCAGCTGGTCTATATATAGGTGGTATGATTGCCTTTCTAATTTCTCATCTATAAAACCCTCTCTTCCTTCCTTTCATTTCTATTCAACCCATACATTCAACAACTACAGAAGTGTGTAGAAATGGCAAGTTCCTCAAGTCATTATATAAGAAATATTTGTGTTTTTGGTGGATCTAGTACTGGGAAAGAAAAGGAGTTTTTAGAATCAGCAAATCATCTTGGTCAAGTGCTAGCTGAGAGAAAGATTCATTTAGTGTATGGGGGAGGCAGTCTTGGGTTAATGGGAGGTGTGTCAATAGCTGCATTTTTAAGAGGTAGTCAAGTTTTGGGAGTCGTCCCCGAAGCTTTAGCACAAGGGGACATCATTGGAAAAACAATTGGATAGAAACTTCAGGTCTCCACAATGTCAGCTCGAATGAATGCAATGTTTAACCATGGTGATGCTTTCATTGCTTTACTAGGTGGTCTAGGTACATTAGAAGAGATCTTTCATATTTCCTCTTGGGCTCAACTGCACATTCACCATAAACCCATAGGTTTGTTAAATGTTAATGGTTATTATGTTAAGTTGTTGTCTTTTCTTGATCATGTTGTGGAACAGGAATTTATAACATTTTCTGCACGACAAATCATAATCTCTGCTGCTACTACTGAACAATTAATTGACAAACTACAATCCTTCATTCCTGTAATTGATTATTCTATGAGTCGCATAAATTGGTCAACTAAGAAAAGCCGTAAAAAGCTTAGATTGGATTTGAGCCTTCATTTGGGAATTTTTGTGTCTTTTGGTTTTATTATTGTGTTTTGTTATTTCTTATTTTTGTTTCAGTGTGTTTCAGGTTTGTCAGTGTTCGTTATTTCAAGTGATATCTTCTATACTCTATCTTTCTACCTTTAAACATTAAGGACAATGTCTCGTTTTGGTTGGGGGGAGAGGGTCGTAGTTGATAAAAAAAAAATTGTTTTTCATTTCATAAAGCATGTGCATAATTGTTGTTACTAGGATGGCAGAGTAAAGGAGCTCTTTTGTTAAAGTGACTCTTGAGACGCATCTTAGTAACCATTCTTAACAAGGTCTATTATAATACTTCTTGAAATATTCAAGTTTGCAAACTCTCGCATTGTTATCACTTAATTCTGCTCATATACTTATTTAACATGTATTCTTAAACCTTAATTTACACACACACACACTTTAACATATGATTGTGGGTTGCATATTGGATTATTACATTATTTATGTTCTTTTGTTAAACATGTTTTCAAGTGGCTCCAATGTTGACATTATCAATGACGTTTTGGGCAGACAATAGAAGATAAGGATTGTCACTAAGTCAAGAGTTGGCCACCCACTCATCAATTAGTCATCAAATCAATAGTTCCCAATTTTGGCCTATAAAAGGAGGCATTTGCCATGCATTTAGGCATCTAGGTGTGCAGATCAAGATATTTAGGCATCTGAGGCATTTGCCATGCATTTAGGCATCTAGGTGTGCAGATCAAGATCATGCTCTTGCTTTCTCTCTTTGTATTTTTTGTAATGTTTATGCTTTACTTTCATTAATATCAAGTTTATGCCTTTCATTTCCTTGCATTTACTTAGTTAACTTTAATCTTATTCATGTTCTTATTTTGTTTATTTACTTTTCTTTCTTTCATTATGTCTAACTAAGTTTATTATGTGAAGGTGAAAAGGTTACACTAATGGTGTAAGAATAAGTATAGAGTAAACTCATTATGGACTTTAATGTTTGATACTAACATGTTTTATATTTGTTATCTTGTTCACTCTTTAATACTTTGCTTGTTAAATGACTAATATTGATTTATGTTGTATAACACTTGGTACAACAAATGCTTGGCACTCTCATAGCTCCTACTGTATGGTATAACCGACACCTGAGCTATGAAAGGAACTTGATTTGTTGTTAACATAAGTTATAATCATGAATGCTTGACGAGATTTACAAGTATTAGCATTAATTGAATAAGATGACCTAGCATTAATCGAATAAAATGACTAATGTAATCATGTTAACAATCTATAATATGATTGGAACCTCCTTTGTGTGTGGTTTCCAATTGAATAATAAGAGTTTATACTATACTTGTTTGACATACCATTAGTGAAACCTCTAACCTTGATATTTGTTATTATTATTGTTTAATCCTTACATTAATTTTCCATCTCCAAGTTCTCATCATCATCTTCTTCTTCTCTTTCTTTATTATTATTATTATTATTACTACTACTACTACTACTACTACTACTACTATTATTATTATTATTATTATTATTATTATTATAGTTATTATTGTTATTGTCATTTTTGTTATTATTGTTATTACTATTATTATTGTTGTTGTTGTTATTATTATTGTTGTTGTACTATTGTCATTTATAATTTGTACAATTAACCTCCCTGTGGTTCGACCCCGGTCTTGCTGGGTTATTTATTACTTCGACACTCCTGCACTTGGGAGAAGACATCATTCTTTTAGTCGTGTCACTAACCTTGACATTTGTTATTATGATTGTTTAATTCTTACATTAATATTCCATCTCAAAGTTCTCATTTTCTTTTTCTTTTTCTTCTTCTTTTTTTATTTATTATTATTATTGTTATTATTATTACTATTACTACTACTACTGTTATTATTGTTATTATTATTATTACTATTATTATTGTTGTTATTGTTATTATTATTGTTGTGTTATTGTTATTTATAATTTGTATAATTAACCTCCCTGTGGTTCGACCCCGGTCTTGTTGGGTTATTTATTACTTCGACACTCCTGCACTTGGAAGAAGACATCAATCTTTTAGCCGTGTCAGTTGTTACTCTTGATAAAAGATCTACATCAATATTTTTTGTGCTTTTTTCATCTATGATTTCTTTCTAAGAATAAATCATTTGCATATCTTCAGATTCATCAAACTCTATTTTACTCATGGTAGATTCAAATTGATCATAAACTAATTCGTCAATAAGATCTACTTCCTATGAATCATTATCATCTCCTGGTTGTTTGCAAATATTGAAAATATTCATCTCTAATGTCATGTTTCCAAAAGATAGCTTCATCTATCCATTCCTTCAATTAGTCAATGCATTAACAGTTGCAAGAAATGGACGCCTTAAAATATTAGGAAATGAATTACATGCTTCAACAGGTTGTGTGTCCAAGTTAATAAAATCCACAGGATAAATGAATTTATCGACTTGTACTAACACATGTTTAACTATTCCTCTAGGTACTTTTATAGATCTATCAGTAAGTAAGAAAGTTACAAAAGTTAGTTTTAACTCACCTAGATTGAGACTCTAAAAGATTGAATATGGAAGTAAACTCACACTAGATCCAAGATCAAGTAAAGCTCTTTTAATTTTAAGTTCTCCAATAAAGCAAGAAATTATAGGACAACTAGGGTCTTTATATTTCAAAGCATTATTGTTTTGAAGAATAACACTTACTTGTTGGGCTAAAAAGGCTTTCTTTTTCACATTCAGTTTTCTCTTCACAATGCATAAATCTTTCAAAAATTTAGCATAGAAAGGAACATGTTTAATAACATCCAGCAAAGGTATATTGATCCTTACTTGTTTGAAAGTTTCAAAGATTTCAAAGTTGTGATTGACTTTTCTTTGTTTGGTCATGGTATGAGGAAATGGAAGTGCTGATAGGGAATCAATTTTTTCTTTGCAAATTTCAGATTCAACCCCTTCCTTACCCTCAGAGATTGACTTAGCATCTTTCTCACAAGGTTCACGAGTGGGTTTTTCAATAACCTTACCACTACGAAGTGTAGTGACTGATATAACTTGATCCATATGTTGACTTCCGGAACTACTTGCATTTGCATTGTATTGCCCTTTGGGATTTTGTTGTGATTGAGATGGAAACTTACATTTCTCTTAAAAACTAAGAGCAGATGTCAATTTTGCAAGAGTACCTTTAAAATCTGTCAAGTTTTGAGCAAGTTGAGCATTGATTGTCTCTTGCTTTTCAATCAATGCATGCAATGTTTCCTACGTAAATGAAAGGAAATGAAAGGCATAAACTTGATATTAATGAAAGCAAAGCATAAACATTACAAAAAATACAAAGAGAGAAAGCAAGAGCATGATCTTGATCTGGAAACAAAGATGCTTAAATGCATGGCAAATGCCTCCTTTTATAAGCCAAAATTGGGAACTATTGATTTGATGACTAATTGATGAGTGGGTGGCCAACTCTTGACTTGGTGACAATCCTTATCTTCTCTTATCTGCCCAAAACGTCATTGATAACATCAAAATTGGAGCCACTTGAAAACATGAAAGTTATAGACAATTGTCTCAGCTTTCTTGTATAAACAATTCAGCTCATTTCAACTTCTAGAACTCTAGATATGGTCAAAATACTGAACAGTGCTTGGGCTGAAAGACAGATTCGGGCTTCTTTGTTGTTGCAACAATTTGGACTTGAAAATGGCCTTTTTAGATCTTGGGCTCCATATAAAAGTTGTAGGCCTATGTCTTACCTTTTCATCCATATGAAGTAGACCTAAATCTGAGATCTATAGCTCCAGATATAACCCAATTACCGAATAGTGTTCCGGTTTGGATTGCACCGACATCTCTTTTCTAAGTTTGGCTATCTTTTTATCCTTTCAATTTCAGTTCTTAAATTCATCAATCAATCCTTTCATTTATGTGATAGGCCTGCATTTAAAATGAACATTTACCACAAATTAAAGGTATCTTATATTATTAGATATATTATTATAAAACATGTATTTTATATTATTAGATATATTATTATAAAACATGCTTTAGTTAAGGAGTTATTGATACTTCAAGTGCAAAATGATGATATAAAACATTGATAAAAATGCACTTTTAAGTACTAATCACACCCCCCAACCAGCTTATTACTAGTCCCTAGTAATCAAAGCGTTAAAATAGAAGAAACAATTTGCAAATTCCACAAAGCAAGGTATTCATCATTTAACTTCCATTAATCTATCCAGATAAACAAACTCTCATTAAATTTATATATCTGCTCAATACCTCTTAACAAGATATTCATAAACCTTTGTTTTGTGCTCAATGTATCAACACATAATTATGGGGCTTTTCTTGGAAGAAAACAAAACTTTTGTTCTAATGTTTAAGGTTAACTTCCTTGGGTTGGGATTATTATTTTTGTCTTTTTTTTTTCTTCTTGTTTTTTTTTTAAATATATATACATATAATTTAAAAACACCATGCATCTTTAACCCATGTAACGAGCTTTCGGCTAATGACTCCCAGACTAGTTGGTCTTAGGGCATTAGGTATTAAAACACCCCTACGAGCTTAGTAACTCGAGTCGCAGATACTGATATGTAGATAGTGCAATGTTTGATTTCTTTAAGCTTTTCTCCTCAACCCATGTAACAAGTGTTAGGCCAATAGCTCCTAAGTCAGTTGACTTTAGGGTATTAGGTGTTAAAACACCCCTTCGTGTTTAATTGCTTAGGTTAGGGAGGCTACGAAACCAAACTTATCTACATTTTATTATTATCATTTTTTTCATTTTTTTTTTCATTTTTTTTAATTATATACAATCCCTTTCCCTTAGTTGTTACCTTTAACAAAAGAACATAAATAATGTAATAATCCAATATGCAACCCACAATCATATGTTAAAGTGTGTGTGTGTAAATTAAGGTTTAAGAATACATGTTAAATGAGTATATTAACATAATTAAGTAATAACAATGCGAGAGTTTGTAAACCTGAATATTTCAAGAAGTATTATAATAGACCTTGTTAAGAATGGTTACTAAGATGCGTCTCAAGAGTCACTTTAACAAAAGAGCTCCTTTACTCTACCATCCTAGTAACAACAATTATGCACATGATTTATGAAATGAAAAACAATTTTTTTTTATCAACTACTACCCTCTCCCCCCAACCAAAACGAGACATTGTCTTCAATGTTTAAAGGTAGAAAGATAGAGTATAGAAGATATCACCTGAAATAACAAACACTGACAAAACCTGAAACACACTGAAACAAAAATAAGAAATAACAAAACATAATAATAAAACCAAAAGACACAAAAATTCACAAATGAAGGCTCAAATCCAATCTAAGCTTTTTACAGCTTTCCTTAAATGACCAATTTATACGACTCATGGAAGGATCAATTACAGGAATGAAGGAGTGTAGTTGGTTAATTAATTATTCAGCAGTAGCAGCAGAGATTATGATTTGTCGTGTAGAAGATGTTAGAAATTCCTAGTCCACAGCATGATCAAGAAAAGACAACAACTTATCATAATAACCATTAACATTTAACAAGCCTATGGGTTTATGGTGAATGTGTAGTTGAGCCCAAGAGGAAATATGAAAGATCTCTTCCAATGTGCCTAGACCACCTGGTAAAGCAATGAAGGCATTAGCATGGTTAAACATTGCATTCATTCGAGCCGACATTGTGGAGACCTGAAGTTTCTCTCCAATTGTTTTTCCAATGATGTCTCCTTGTGCTAAAGCTTCGGGGACGACCCCCAAAACTTGACTACCTCCTAAAAATACAGCTATTGACACACCTTCCATTAACTCAAGACTGCCTCCCCCATACACTAAATGAATCTTCCTCTCAGCTAGCACTTAACCAAGATGATTTGCTGATTCTAAAAACTCCTTTTCTGTCCCAAGACTAGATCCACCAAAAACACAAATATTTCTTATATCATCCTGAGAAACTTGCCATTTCTACACACTTTTGTAGTTGTTGAATGTATGGGTTGAGTAGAAATGAAAGGAAGGAAGAGAGTGTTTTATAGATGAGAAATTAGAAAGGTAATCATACCACCTATATGCAGGCCAGCTGGAGTCTCACACACACTCTCTCTCTCTTTATTTATTTATTTATTTACTTTTGAAAAAGCATGTATATGTACAGGTAGTTGTGATTGTGGCTCAGATCTTCCCTTGGTTTTACGTCTAAGAATGACTTAAACACCCTCTATGGGTCAGGGATAGGCTTCCCATCCAGTTTTCTTAAAAACTGGCAAACAGGGTCTTTTTTAGTCAGATTCCCAAGACTAAGTCGATCATGTTCTTTATGAAATAGTGGCCATAAATCATGAATTGCACGATGCACATCTTCACTAGGATGCGTCTCAAGAGTCCATAGAAGATTATCTAAAGACTCCTTACTTAGGCCATCGTTAATCAATTGTATTTTATCTTCACGGTTTATAGATACCATTCCTAAAGAACGACATTGTGTATTACAAGTCCATCTAGCACATCGATGACAGACTTCTAGTCGTTTTGCATGACGTTTCTTTGCAAAAGTGCTTTTACCTGTCCCAGGCATGTGTGAAATGAAGGAGTTAGAGGACTCACCTGATAATCGGACCTTTGCTTCAATCAACCAGCGAATATCTTCAGGAATTCCATGATTCATTAACAATTTCAATCTTGCACATCTAGCACGGTAAATTTTTGTAATCACATTCTGGGGCAGAGCGGGAAAAGGCATCTTATGACGATGGAACATCAAAGAGGGGGGATCTATATTTCAAATCAGGTAAGGATGCATGCATGTTATCTAACCTCAAAGCATTGCACACATATTTTTTATTCGTTACAGGAAAATCCTTAAAGAATTCTAGAAAGATTAAAAAGAGAATTATTAAGCTGATAATAATAGAGAATCATGGTCGTGACCCTGAAATGGGAAGAAGATGAGATAAACATTGCTGTTAGGAAAATCACAAAGAAAGGAGAAGGACAATCTTGTCATCATAAGGAGTCTTAAGGTCAACCCTGCAATTAGAAAGCACCAAGATTTCCAACCCTGTCATCAAGAGAAAAATCTAGTTAATTTCAGTCATCAGGAAGGACAGATGTCAACCCTACAATTAGGAAGAACAAATGTCAATCCTATAAAATTAAAAAAATAATAAATAATAAATAAAGAAAGCATCAAGTGAAAAGTTTGATCAAAACGTATCATCATGATGAAAAATGAGAAGAACCCTACTATTAGAAAAATTATCAAAAAAAAAGAGAAGAAGAAGAAGAGCGAAGCAATTTCAAACCTTGCCAACAAGATGAACATGTGAGGGCAGGCCATCCATGAAAATAGACCATGTGAGTACATGGGTCAGTCGCCCCTTAAAATAGACCAAGAAGAACATGTGTGGGTAGGTCACCCATGAAAATAGACCAATGTGAGTGTAAGGGCAGGTCACTCATGAAAATAGATTGTGTGAATGTGTGGGATGGTCGCCCTTGAAAATAGACTAGGATGAACATGTGCGGACAGGTTGCCCGTGAAAATAGGCCAATGTGAGTGTGATGACAGGTTGCCCATGAAAATAAACCGTGTGAGTGTGAGGGAGGTCGCCCATGAAAATAGACTGTGTGAACATGTGGGCTGGTTGCCCATGAAAATAGACCGTGATGAACATATGTAGCAGGTCGCCCGTGAAAATAGACCAATGTGAATGTGAGGGCAGGTCACCCATGAAAATAGACTGTATAAGTATATGGGCCAGCCGCTCTAAAAAAAAGACCATGATGAACATGTGTGGGTAGGTCGCCCATGAAAATAGACCAATGTGAGTGTGAGGGTAGGTCACCTAAGAAAATAGACCATGTGAGTGTGTGAGTCAGTCGCCCCTAAAAGTAGACCAAGATGAAAATGTGTAGGTAGATTGCCTATGAAAATAGACCAATATGAGTGTGTGGGGCGGTCGCCGCTAAAAATAGACCAAGACGAACAAGTGTGGGTAGGTCACCCGTGAAAATAGACCAGTGAGTGTGCGGTTAGGTCACCCATGAAAATAGAAAAAGGGCATGTCTTTTTCTTTTTCTTTTTCTTTTTCTTTACAAGCTTAATATGTAAGACATTGGTGATGTTTTGCTTCGTAAACATTGTAAAGAGGAAGCATCTGTTGTTATCTATTTTTGAATTTCCCCTACCAAAAATAAAAAAATACAAAAAAATACATATCAAAAAAATATATTTAAAAGTAGTAGTAGTAGTAATAGTAGTAATAATAATAATAATAATAATAAGAGTGAGAAAAAGATGTTGGAAGTCCTATAAAATGGCTAGGAATTGGTTCAAGAGGTTCAGAAATACAAGAATTGAAATTTGACATTATATTTTTTTAATGATAAAAGCCTTATTGGCAAAGAAAATTCAAGTTGAGAAAAAAAAATTCAAAATCAGATATTATGGACTCAATTAAATTTTATTCAAGGTTTAATTGAATTTATGAAAGGTTTGATTGTAAGAAAATTGATTTTTAGGTCAATTTAGGCTTTTATTGGAAGTAATTAAAGTTATGGGGTCCAATTATAATTTTAAAGAATTGATTTGGTTAAATCAGAAGCTTAATTTTATAATTATTAAAGTTTGATGGTCAATTAAGGACTAAATCATAAAAAACACTAAAATCAAGGGGTCTAATTATAATTTTTCTTGGGGGCTTGATTATAAAATTATAAAAAAAATCCAAGGATCAAATAAAAAATATTCATTTTGAATTAAAAAATAATATTATTTAATATGTTCATCACATTCTTCATCTGCAACAATTTATGCAATAAAGACAAAGCAAACATTAGTAGCTTCAATCAAAGAGCACGTTTAGGGGCTGACATCCGTCGTCAGCGTGATGCATGTTAGCCATCACCAAGAAATGCCTGTGTCCTCTAGCTATAAAAGCTAGAGGAGGAACCAAACTGTGGGAGAGAAAAGGAGACAGGGTGAACAAGACAGCAAAGAAAAAAAATAGAGAGGTGATAGTGACGAGAGAGGAAAGAAAAAAAGTAGAGGGAGAGGTGATGCAAATGAAGGGACCAAGATTCTAGCAAGGAGCAAAGTGTTGCAGCAGCTACAGATTTCGCAGCGGCCAGAGAAGTGAAATATTCTGTGCTCACCAAAATTCCAACAATGCATGTTAATGTGAATGTTCCAGCACAGCAGGATGACAAGGAGGCAGTTAATTAATAATGCATGAAGATCACCTTATACTTCCAAGTGGCAGGAGAAGTTAACTATAACTGTTTGTTCTTATCTTAGTTGGTAGTTATCTAGTAAATAACTGTATTATATATTTGTATTTAATGAAGGTTGTAAGTTTGGATTAGGAGGTTAAAAAAAAAAAGAACTTTGTATTTAGTGTGATTCCAAAATGAAAGTGATTCTCTTGAGTGGTGTGAGGCTACTTGTTTTTTTATTTCCTTATAATCTTTATTTTCTGCAATTAAACATCAGACTCCTTCCATTTTGTTAATTCTTTCTTTCTGTTATCTTCTCTTCTAAATTCCAAAATTAGTAAACCTGGTTCTTCTTGATTTCGTTTGACATGAATTGGTATCAGAGACTGGTTTTTCGATTTCTATTCTCCCATGCCTGGAACCCGTAGTGGCAATTCATATCAACCCAATCAGGGGGATCCTGGTCCTTCCCTACCTAATTTGAATCCCCCACATCAAACACCTGCACAACCTTTTTTGAATCCCCCACAACAGACTCTTCCACCAAATGACCCCACTTCCTTGCTATACCAATTACAACAACAAATGGAGTTAGTCACCCACACCTTGGGCACCATTACTATTCGTTTAGATGGCATAGAAGATAGGAGTAACAATGGAGAGCATAGAAGGGGCAGAATGGCACAAAATCCTATAGGAGATGTGCGTATGGATGATGAAGAAGTAGGAGAACACTTGGGCGGGAATAGATACAGAGGCAATGGAAGAATGGTAGATGACTTTACTAGAAACATGAAGGTTGATGTGATCGATTTTAATGGAAAGTTTGATCCTGATGCTTTCCATGATTGGATGGTATCTTTAGAGGATTATTTTGAATGGTTTGCAGTACCAGCAAACAGAAGGGTCAGGTTTGTTAAATTGAAACTCAAAGGTGCTGCGCATGTATGGTGGGGAAGTGTAGAAGAACATATGAGACGCACCAACCAACCTTCTATACAAGATTGGGCTGAGATGAAGGCTCGATTAGAAACGAAGTACCTGCCAATCAACTATGAACAAATGGTGTATGAAGACATGCTTCGATTGGCTCAAGGATTAAACATGTCTGCAGATCAATATACAGAGAGATTTCACGATTTCACCGTAAGGAGTCAGATTATAGAGACTGATCAACAAACTCTTGCTCGCTATCTAAAAGGGCTACGAGGAGATATTAGAAAGGACATGTATACTGCCAGGCTGTTTGCAGTAGATGAAGCTTACCAACTTGCATTGCAGATAGAGAAGCAACAAATATTCAACAGAAGTAAGTCAGTGAAAGAATGGCGTGGTATGAGTCGGCCTCCACCTGTGCAGAATAATATGAAGGGTAGCATGAACAGTGTCAAAACTCCAGGAGCGTATGGTGATCTGAATAAACCCAAAGTAGGCACTGAGGGTCCGCAGTGTTAAAGTGCACAGGATACGGGCATTTTGCTGCAGTATGCCCTACGAAGGAGAAGAAGATTATGCATGCTTTTGAATTAAATACTGAAGTAGCACCAGAATCATCTAATGAAGACCAAGACACGGTGGGAGAAGATAGTGAAGAAATGGAAGAGGAGAGGGTGCAGGCTGCTGATTTACCTATTTGCGTGGTCCACAGAATGCTTTCCAATAACGCTACTCCCACAACACAAGTGGAAGATGATTGGAGAAGAACTAACATTTTTCATACTCGAGTTGCACACAAGGGTAAGGCACTCAATGTGATTATTGAAAACGGCAGTGGACTTAATGTCATATCTACTGAAGCTGTGGAGAAACCGAGGTTACATAAGGAAAAGCACCCTGCCCCATACAACGTCAGTTGGATCACTGACAACCATCCTGTTATGATACAACATCATTGTTTGATACAATTTTCTTTGGGCAGTCACTTTGAAGATGAAGTCTGGTGTGATGTGCTCCCCATGACAGTATGTCATTTACTCTTGGAAAGACCTTTGCTATTTGACAGAAGGGTGAATTACGATGGGTATGATAATATTATTCACTAAAAGTCAAGAATAAGAAATTGGTGTCGGAGCCCTTGCCCATCAGAGAATTTCAACAAAATTCAACCATGATACTGTCACTTCAGAAGTTTCAACTAGCTCTACTGGAAACTCCGGTTATGTTCATACTGGTTTGCAAAGCTGTGGTGGAGAGAATGCAACAAACAGTGGATGTCTTACCTGTTACTCTTTAAGAACTATTGCAACGGTTTGCAGAAGTTTTACAGAAGAGCTTCCTTCCTAATTACTACCGTTACGTAACATATAACATGCAATTGATTTGGTTCCAAGCTCTACTCTACCAAATCTTCCTTATTATCGGATGAGCCCAACTGAACACCAGGAGTTACAGCAGCAGATACATGATCTTATCAATAAAGGTTTCATCAGGGAAAGCTTAAGTCCCTGTGCAGTACCAGCCCTACTCACCCCAAAAAAAGATGGAAGTTGGAGAATGTGCATTGACAGTAGAGCTGTAAACAAGATCACAGTTAAGTATTGCTTTCCAATCCCACGACTAGATGATCTGCTTGACCAACTAGGGGGTGCCAAGATCTTTTCTAAACTACACTTACGAAGTGGCTATTATCAGATACGCATAAGGCCTGGGGATGAATGGAAGACTGCTTTTAAAACAAAGAGGGGCTGTATGAATGGCTTGTGATGCCTTTTGGTTTAACCAATGCACCAACCACCTTCATGAGGGTAATGACCCAGATGTTAAAGCCATTTCTAGGCAGGTTTGTTGTAGTCTATTTTGATGATATACTCATTTTTAGACATAATATTGAAGAACATATTGATCACTTAGAACAAATTCTGTTGGTGCTTCAACAAGGGCAATTTTATGCCAGCCGCAGCAAGTGCTCTTTTCTTCAATCCAAAATAAATTTCCTAGGCTTTGTAATCTCTCAACAAGGAGCAGAAGTAGATCCTGAAAAGGTTAAAGCAATCACACAGTGGTCAGAACCTCAATCTTTTTCTGAAGTCAGGAGCTTCCATGGTCTAGCTACCCTTTATCGCAGATTCATCAAAGCTTTCAGCACTATCATGGCTCCCATTACAGAATGCCTGAAGGCCAAAAGCTTTAAATGGACTCCTGCCGCGGCACGTGCTTTTAATGACATTAAGCAGAAGATGGCAAATACCCCTGTTCTACAACTTCCAGATTTCTCTCAACTTTTTGAAGTTTCTTGTGATGCCTCTCATGTTGGTATTGGGGGGGTGCTAAGTCAAGCAGGGCATCCAATTGCATTCTTTAGCGAAAAGTTGAATGAAACCAGGAGGAAGTATTGAGCGTATGACCTGGAGTTTTATGTGCTAGTGCAGACTTTGAAACACTGGAGATCTTACCTTATTCATCGTGAGTTTGTTCTTTTTACAGACCATGATTCACTAAAGTATCTGTAATCTCAAAACAAGTTAAGTGCCAAGCATGCTCGGTGGTTTAGCTATATGCAACAATTCAATTTTGTTATAAACACAAAACTGGCCAAGAAAACAAGGTGGCAGATGCTTTTAGCCGCCGACCTCATCCATTGCTGCTCCTCACAACAAATTTTTCAGGAATGGCTTCTATGAAGGATCACTACGACACTGATGCAAATTTTAAGGAAGTCTGGGAGTCCTTGCACAACAACCCTTCCATTACAGTTGCAGATTATACACTCATAGATGGATATTTGTTGAAGGGTGGTCGAATTTGTGTTCTTAAGGGATCTTTACGAGAGTTTATTATTCAGGAACTACATGGAGGAGGAATGGCAGGTCATTTTGGGCAAGACAAGACATATTTTTTGGTTGTTGATTGTTTCTATTGGCCCCATATGAGGAGGGACATCAACACTATTGTGAGCAGGTGCAGAATTTATCAAATGAACAAGGGTGGTAAGCACAACACTGGCTTGTACACACCATTACCAATTCCACAAAGACCTTGGGTTGATTTGAGTATGGACTTTGTACTTGGCCTTCCAAGAACTGTTTGAGGTAATGATTCTATCATGGTGGTGGTGGATCGATTTTCTAAAATGGCTCACTTTGTTCCATGTCGTAAGACTTTTGATGCTTCCCATATTGCTTCACTGTTCTTAAAAGAAATTATGCGTTTACATGGCGTTCCAGTCTCCATTGTATCTGACAGGGATGTTAAATTTGTTAGTTATTTTGGGAAGACTCTTTGGGCTAAGATGGGTACCAAACTCCTATTTTCCAGTGCCTTCCACCCACAGACGGATGGCCAAACTAAGGTTACCAACAGAAGCCTAGGTAATCTGCTCAGATGTTTAATTAATGAACATGCTGTGAGTTGGGATCTCATTTTGCCACAGGCTGAATTTGTATACAATAATTCTGTCAACCGGACAACAGGCACCACACCATTCAAATTAGTTTGTGGGCTAAAACCGAAGATTCCTACTGATGTTACTCCTTTGCCTCTACCTCAAAAAGTTAGTAAAGCAGGAGTGGACTTTGCAGCCTTTATGTCGAGCCTACATGAAGAAGTTAAAAGCAAGATGGCAGAACAGGTTATTAAATACGCTGCACAGGCTAACAAAAACAGGAGGGAGCTGCATTTTAATTAGGGGGACTTGGTTTTGATCAGAGTGCGACCTGACAGATTTCCCCCTGGAATGTATCACAAACTACACGCCAGGAAGATTGCTCCATTTAAGATCCTTAAGAAGTTGGGATCTAATGCTTATTTAATTGATTTACCGTCTGATTTCCAGTTCAGTCCAATTTTCAATACAGAAGACCTTATGGCTTATCAAGGTTATATGTCTTCTCAAGAATTATAGGATTCCCCCTCAACAGTTCTGCAAGTTCAACCTGCACCAGAAACTGTTGACTCAATATTAACCCATCAATTTGTCTCTACCAGAAGGGGAGGTTACTATAAGTTTTTGGTAAAGTGGGCATCCAAGCCGAAATCAGAAGCAGTCTGGCTACAAGGTTCTGAAGTCCATCGTCTTAATCCTCAACTTTATACAGATTATGTTGAGCATTACTTGCCTGAGGCAAGTTATTGGGGAAGAGAGGAAATTGATGCAAATGAAAGGGACCAAGATTCTAGCAAGGAGCAAAGTGTTGCAGCAGCTACAGAGTTCGCAGAGGCCAGAGAAGTGAAATATTCTGTGCTCACCAAAATTCCAACAATGCATGTTAATGTGAATGTTCCAGCAAAGACAAGGAGGCAGTTAATTAATAATGGATGAAGATCACCTTATACTTCCAAGTGGCAGGAGAAGTTACCTATAACTGTTTGTTCTTATCTTAGTTGGTAGTTATCTAGTAAATAACTATATTATGTATTTTTATTTAATGAAGGTTGTAAGTCTGGATTAGGAGGTTAAAAAAAAAATTATTTTTATTTGGTGTGATTCCAAAATAAGAGTGATTCTCTTGAGTGGTGTGAGGCTACTTGTTTTTTTTATTTCCTTGTAATCTTTATTTCCTGCAATTAAACAACAGACTTCTTCCATTTTGTTATTTCTTTGTTTATGTTATCTTCTCTACTAAATTCCAAAATTAGTAAACCTGCTTCTTCTTGATTTCGTTTGACATTGAAAGGGGAGCATAAGGAAGAGAAAACAAATCGGAGAAAGAGCATAAGAAACTAAAAAAACATAAGAACAAGAAGAAGAAAGAAGGAAAGTCTACACGGCAAAACAAAGAATGACTAAAAGATTGATATCTTCTCTTAAATGCATGATTGTTGAAGTAATAAATAATCCGGTAAGACCAGAGTCGAACCACATTGAGGTTAATTGTATAAATTATAGATGATAATAATACAACAACAATAACAATAACAACAATAATAATACTAGTAGTAGAAGTAGTAGTAATAAAAAAAAAAGAAGAAGAAGAAGTTGATGGGAACTTTGAGATGGAAGATTAACGTAAGGATTAAACAATGATAACAACAAATATCAAGGTTAAAGAATTCACTAAATGGTATGTCAAACAAGTATAGTATAAACTCTTATTACTTAATTAAAAACCACACACAAAAGAGATTTCAATCATATTATAAATTGGTAACCTGATTACATTAGTCATCTTATTCGATTAATGCTAATACTTGTAAATCTCGTCAGGCATTCATGATTATAACTTATGCTAACAACAAATCATGTTCCTTTCATAGCTCAGGTGTCGGTTATACCATACAGTATGGGTTATGAATGTACCAAGCATTTGTTGTACCAAATGTTATATAATATAAATCTAGATTGGTCATTTAACAAGCAAAGTATTAAAAAGTGAACAAGATAACAAATAAAAAACATATTAGTATCAAACATTAAAGTCCATATTTAGTTTACATTTTACTTATTTTTACACCATTAGTGTAACCTTTTCACCTTGACATAATAAACTTAGCTAAACATAATAAAAGAAAGAAAAATAAATAAACAAAAAAAACATAAATAAGATAAAAATTAACTAAGTAAAGGAAAGGAATTGAAAGGCATAAACTTGATATTAATGAAAGCAAAACATAAGAATACAAAAAATACAAAGAGAGAAAGCAAAGCATGATCTTGATTTGGAAACCAAGATGTCTAAATGCATGGCAAATACCTTCTTTTATAGGCCAAAATTAGAAACTATTGATTTGATGACTAATTGATGAGTGGGTGGCCACCTCTTGAATTAGTGACGATCCTTATCTTTTTCTGTCTGCCCAAAACATCATTGATAACATCAAAATTGGAACCACAAAAATGAAAGTTGTAGGAAATTGTCTCATCTTTCTAGGGTAAAAAATTGAGGTCATTTGGACTTCTAGAACTCCAGATATGGGCCAAACATTGAATAGTGCTCAGGCTGGAGGACAGATTCAAACTTCTTTGTTGTTGCTACAATTTGGATTTGAAAATGCCCTTTTTAAATATTAGGCTTGACATGATTAAAAAATTGATGTCTTCTCCCAAGTGCAGGAGTGTCGAAGTAATAAATAACCCGGCAAGACCGGAGTCGAACCACAAGGAGGTTAACTATATAAATTAGATAACAATAATACAACACCAATAACAATAATAACAACAACAATGACAAAAATAATAACAATAATAATAATAATAATACTAGTAGTAGTAATGTTAATAATAATAGTGGTAATAATAATAATAATAATAAAGAAAGAGAAAGAGAAGAAGAAGAAAACGATGAGAACTTTCAGATGGAATATTAATGCAAGAATTAAATAATGATAATAACAAATGTCAAAGTTAGAGGTTCCACTAATGGTATGTCAAACAAGTATAGTATAACCTCTTATTATTCAATTGAAAACTACACACAAAGGAGGTTCCAATCAGATTATATATTGTTAACATGATTACATTAGTCATCTTATTCAATTAATGCTAATACTTGTAAATCTCGTCAAGCATTCATGATTATAACTTATGTTAACAACAAATCAAGTTCCTTTCATAGTTCAGGTGTCGGTTATATCATACAGTATGAACTATGAAAGTGCCAAGCATTTGTTGTACCAAGTGTTATAGAACAAAAATCAAGATTAGTCATTTAACAAGTAAAGTATTAAATAGTGAACAAGATAACAAATACAAAACATGTTAGGATCAAATATTAAAGTCCATATTGAGTTTACATTACACTTATTCTTACATCATTAATGTAACCTTTTCACCTTAACATAATAAACTTAGCTAAACATAATGAAAGAAAGAAAAATAAATAAACAAAATAAGAACATAAATAAGATAAGAGTTAACTAAGTAAAGAACATGAAATGAAAGGCATAAACTTGATATTAATGAAAGCAAAGCATAAACATTACAAAAAATACAACGAGAGAAAGCAAGAGCATGATCTTGATCTGGAAACCAAGATGCTTAAATGCATGGCAAATGCCTCCTTTTATAGGCCAAAATTGGAAACTATTGATTTGATGACTAATTGATGAGTGGGTGACCAACTCTTGACTTGGTCACAATCTTTATCTTCTCTTATCTGCTCGAAACGTCATTGATAATGTTAAAATTAGAGTCACTTGAAAACATAAAAGTTGTAGGATATTGTCTCAGCTTTCTTGTGTAACAAATTCAGCTCATTTGGACTTCTAGAACTCCAGATATGGGCCAAACACTAAACAGTGCTAAGGTTGGAAGACAAATTCAAACTTCTTTGTTGTTGCTACAATTTGAACTTGAAAATGGACTTTTTAGATCTTGGGCATGAAAGTTGTAAGCCTATGTCTTACCTTTCCATCCATATAAAGTAGACCTAAATCTGAGATCTACAACTCCAGATATGATCCAATTACCGAATAGT
>NW_011501809.1:23982-32099 GCF_000495115.2 Populus euphratica
TACTACTACTACTACTACTACTACTACTATTATTATTATTATTATTATTATTATTATTATTACTATTGTTGTTGTTGTTATTGTTGTTTTATAATTGTTGTTTATAATTTGTACAATTAACCTCCCTGTGGTTCGACCCCGGTCTTGCCGGGTTATTTATTACTTCGACACTCCTGCACTTGGGAGAAGACATCAATCTTTTAGTCGTGTCAAGTTTTTGGCGCCGTTGCCGGGGAGGTAAGTTCTTGTATAAATTATAGTATTTATTTTATTTTCTCTTTTCACTTTTCTTGTATATAACTTTGTTTCTTTTCTTTTGTTTCTTTTTATTTTGTTTTCTTCCTCCTTCTTTTGCTTTCTTGTTCTTCTTTTTATTTTATTCCTACACGTGCATGAGAGTGTGGTCACGTACATCAAGTGGTAGACTTTGTAGGGTATCCTCATCATTTTCAGAAAATATGGCCGAAGAAGATAATCAATCACTTCATAATGAGAATAATGAGAATAACCGTGCTAGAACACTTAGAGACCACATGAATCCCACAAGAACAAGTGCACCATCATGCATAGTTTTTCCTCCTGATGCATCTCATTTTAATTTTAAACCAGGTATTATTCAACTTTTACCTTCTTTTCATGGTTTGGAATTGGAAAATCCATACTTGCATTTAAGGGAATTTGAGGAGGTCTGCAACACATATAATAATTTAAATTGTAGCATGAACACCATTAGATTAAAGCTTTTTCCTTTTTCATTAAAAGATAAAGCTAAAACATGGCTACAAAATTTAAGACCAGGATCCATTCGTGCTTGGGATGAAATGCAACAACAGTTTTTAAAGAAGTTTTTTCCATCTCATAGAACAAACTCTTTCAAGAGACAAATCACCACTTTCACTCAAAAACCAGGAGAAACATTTTACCAATGTTGGGATAGGTATCGAGACTTGCTTAGTACTTGCCCTCATCATGGTTTTGAAACATGGAGATTGGTTTCACATTTCTATGAAGGGTTAACACCTAAAGATAGGCAAATGGTTGAATTGATGTGCAATGGAACTTTTGAAGATAAAGACCCTGATGAAGCAATGGAGTACTTAGACTTGTTAGCTGAAAATGCTCAAAATTGGGACACCGCGGGTACATATGAGGCACCGAGTAAAACTCAACCTCATACATCTAGTGGAGGTATGTACAACCTTAGGGAAGATCATGACCTTCAAGCCAAGTTTGCATCTTTAGCTAGAAAAGTCGAGGCACTAGAATTGAAAAAGAGTGGTCAATTAAAATCTGTTGAAAACATTGTGTGTCAAATCTGTGAAACAAATGAACACTCAACCAACGATTGTCCAACCTTGCCTTCTTTTAAAGAATGTCTCCATGAACAAGCCCATGCTTTAAACAGTTTTCAAAGGGCCAACCACAACCCATACTCCCAAACATACAATCCTGGTTGGAGAAATCACCAAAATTTTAGTTGGAAGAGTGACAATGCACAAACTTCACAACCACCGTTTCAAGCACACCATAATTTCCAAAATTCTCATGGATATGCACCTCCTTATGCTCCACCTCCTACAAGAAATTTTGAGGAAACTTTGTATGCATTCATTGAAAAGCAAGAGACAATCAATACTCAACTTGCTCAAAACATGATAGATTTTAAAGATACTCTTGCTAAATTAACATCTGCTCTCAGTTTCCAAGAGAAAGGTAAGTTTCCATCTCAAACACAACAAAATCCCAAAGGGCAATACAATGCAAATGCAAGTAGTTCCGGAAGCCAACACATGGATCAAGTCAAATCAGTCACTACTCTGCGCAGTGGTAAGGTTATTGAAAAACCCTCTCTTGAACCTTATGAGAAAGATGATGAGTCAATCTCTGAGGGTAAGGAAGGGGTTGAATCTGAAAATTGCAAAGAAACGACTGATTCACCGCCAGCACTTCCATTTCCTCAAGCCATGACCAAACAAAGGAAAGTCAATCACAATTCTGAAATTTATGAAATTTTCAAACAGGTAAGGATCAATATACCTTTGCTGGATGCTATTAAACAGGTTCCTTCCTATGCTAAATTTTTGAAAGATCTATGCACTGTGAAGAGGAAACTGAATGTGAAAAAGAAAGCCTTTCTAGCCGAACAAGTAAGTGCTATTCTTCAGAACAATAATGCTTTGAAATATAAAGACCCTGGTTGTCCTACAATTTCTTGCTTTATTGGAGAGCATAAAATTGAAAGAGCCTTACTTGATCTTGGTGCTAGTGTGAATTTACTTCCATATTCAGTTTTTCAGAGTCTCAATCTAGGTGAGTTAAAACCAACTTCTATAACTCTTTTACTTGCCGATAGATCTATAAAAGTGCCTAGAGGAATAATTGAAGATGTGTTAGTACAAGTCGATAAATTCATTTATCCTGTGGATTTTATTGTCTTGGACACACAACCTGTTGAAGTATGTAATTCATTTCCTGTTATTTTAGGACGTCCATTTCTTGCAACTTCTAATGCATTGATTAATTGTAGGAATGGACTGATGAAGCTATCATTTGGAAACATGACATTGGAGATGAATATTTTCAACATTTGCAAGCAACCTAGAGATGATAATGATTTACAGGAAGTGGACTTTACTGAAAAATTAATTCATGATCAATTTCCAACCACTTCCAATGAAATTGAGATTGATGAATCTGATGATTTGGAAATGATTTATTTTCAGGAAGAATCAAAGACAAGTAATTGGAGGCCATAAATTGAGGAATTGCCACCACGATCAATTAAGTCCATACCTTCAAGTGTTCAACCACCAAAACCTGATTTGAAACCATTGCCATCCAATCTCAAATACTCATTTTTGGGAGAAAATGAAACTTTTCCGGTAATAATCTCTTCCAAACTTAATGCACATCAAGAAGGAAAGTTATTACAAACTCTGAAAATGCACAAAAAGGCATTAGGATGGACCATAGCTGATATAAAAGGAATTAGTCCTTTGATTTGTACACATAGAATTTATTTAGAGGAAAATGCTATACCCTCTAGAGAAATGCAACGAAGGTTAAATCCTAATATGAAAGAAGTAGTGAAAAATGAAGTCATTAAGCTTCTAGATAATGAAATCATTTATCCTATTTCTTACAGCAAATGGGTAAGTCCTACCCAAGAAGTCTGGAGTCACTGTGATAACAAATGAGAACAATGAGTTAATTCCCACTAGAATTGTTACTGGTTGGCGCATGTGTATTGACTATAGGAAACTTAATTCAATGACTAGAAAAGATCATTTTCCTTTACCTTTCATGGATCAAATCCTAGAAAGAGTTGCAGGTCATGAATTTTATTGTTTCTTAGATGGCTATTCGGGTTACAACCAAATTGAAATTGCATTGGAAGATCAAGAGAAGACTACTTTCACATGTCCATTTGGTACTTTTGCATATCGTAGGATGCCTTTTGGATTATAGAATGCACCAGCCACCGATCTTGGGCTCCATACATCTAGCAACAACCAAAGATGCATGCTTAGTATATTTAGTGATATGGTTGAACATTTTCTTGAGATTTTCATGGATGATTTTTCTGTTTTTGGTGATTCATTTGATGATTGTTTGACTAACTTAGAAAAGGTTTTGACCAGGTGTGAAGAGAAGAATCTTGTGCTGAATTGGGAAAAATGTCATTTTATGGTAACAAACAGCATTGTACTTGGTCACATTGTTTCATCAAAAGAAATTGAGGTTGACAAATCTAAAATCGAGTTAATTACAAACTTGCCAATACCAAAATCTCTTAAAGATGTTAGATCATTCCTGGGACATACTGGTTTTTATAGAAGGTTCATCAAAGATTTTAGTGTAATATCTAAGCCTTTAAGTAACCTTCTAACAAAGGATACTATTTTTGAATGGACTGAACATTGTGAAGAAGCCTTTGTTAAACTTAAAAACTTGCTTACTTGTGCTCCTATCATTCAACCTCCTGATTGGTCATTAACTTTTGAAATAATGTGTGATGCTAGTGATTATGCTGTAGGTGCTGTTTTGGGACAAAGAAAAGATAAGAAACCTTATGTAATTTACTATGCAAGTAAAACTTTAAATAGTGCTCAAATGAATTATACCACCACTGAAAAAGAATTACTTCTAGTAGTATTTGCATGTGAAAAATTCAGATCTTATCTTGTTGGCTCACCTGTTGTTGTTTTTAGTGATCATGCAGCATTGAAATATCTTCTTTCTAAGAAAGATTCTAAGGCTAGATTGGTGCGGTGGATTTTATTACTTCAAGAATTTGATATCACAATCAAAGATAAGAAAGGCAGCAAAAATGTTGTCGCAGATCACTTGTCAAGATTGACAACAGATTCGAAAACTGACATCACACCAATCGATGACTACTTTCCCGATGAATCTTTACATTCTGTCTCTACAATGCATTCGTTTGCTAATATTGTCAATTTTCTTGTTTTAGGACAATTTCCAGCTCATTGGAGTACCCAAGATAAAAGAAAGTTCTTGAACGAAGTGAAGAACTTTTATTGGGATGATCCTTATTTATTCAAATATTGTCCTGATCAAATATTTCGAAGATGCATTCCGGACAATGAGGTAAGTAGTGTCATTAAATTTTGTCATTATGAGGCATGTGGGGGCCATTTCTCATCAAGAAAGACAATTGCAAAAATCTTACAAAGTGGATTTTATTGGCCCACCATGTTCAGAGACTCACAAGCATTCTGCAAGTCTTGTGAAAATTGTCAAAAGGTGGGATCTATTTCAAAACGTCACATGATGCCTTTAAATCCTATTATTGTCATTGAGATCTTTGATTGTTGGGCTATAGATTTCATGGGTCCATTCCCTCCATCATTTGGTTTCTTATACATATTAGTCGCAGTAGATTATGTTTCAAAATGGATAGAGGCAATTCCAAGTCGAAACAATGATCACAAAACAGTGATAAAGTTTTTGAAAGAAAATATTTTGAGTCGATTTGGAGTCCCTCGAGCCATAATAAGTGATGGTGGAACACATTTCTGCAACAAGCCATTTGAGTCTTTAATGAAGAAATAGCCATTTGAGTCTTTAATGAAAAAATATGGAATCACACACAAAGTTGCCACCCCTTATCACCCTCAAACAAGTGGACAAGTAGAGCTTGTTAATAGGGAGATCAAACATATTTTGGAGAAAACAGTGAACCCTAATAGGAAAGACTGGTCTTTAAGACTTAATGATACACTTTGGGCTTATCGAACTGCTTATAAAACATCATTAGGTATGTCACCTTATAGACTAGTCTATGGAAAACCTTGTCACTTGCCTATGGAGCTTGAACATAAAGCTTATTGGGCTATTAAAGCTTTCAATTCAAATCTGGATGATGCTAGTCAACTACGAAAATTACAAATAAATGAGCTTGAGGAAATAAGAAATGATGCATATGAAAATTCAAGAATTCATAAAGCAAGAATTAAAGAGTTTCATGGCAAGAAAATACAGAGAAAAACCTTCAATGTTGGTTAAAAAGTCTTGCTTTATAATTCTCGACTGCATTTATTTCCTGGAAAATTAAGATCAAGATGGAGCGGTCCTTTTATTGTGAAACATGTGTATCCATATAGGGCCTATGACATCGAGAATCCAAAGAATGGCAATGTTTTCAAGGTAAATGGACATCGTCTGAAAGTTTACTTTGATAATTTTTCAGTTGAACATAACTCTATTGAATTGGGTGATCCTGTATATAAAGATTGATTTTATTTTATTTTATTTTTGTTTCTTTGTGAGTGATTTTTGCAAGTTTCTCTCACCCCGGTCAAATGGCGGACAACGGTACTCCGTGACTTAAGTCGGTTCTTTCAGTTTCCCATAATAACTGATATTTATGTATATATTTGTGCAATTCTTTGAATCTCTCTTCTAATTCTCATTTGAAAATGGACACTAATCTTGAAAAATTGAAAAAGTATTTTCCCGCTCAACCTCAGAATGCGATTACAAAAATTTACCATGCTAGATGTGCAAGATTGAGATTGTTAATGAATCATGGAATTCCTGAAGATACTCACTGGTTGATTGAAGCAAAGGTCCGATTATCAGGTGAGTCCTCTAACTTCTTCATTTCACACATGCCTGGAACTGGTAAAAGCACTTTTGCAAAGAAACGTCGTGCAAAACGACTACAAGTCTGTCATCGATGTGTTAGATGGACTTGTAATACACAATGTCGTTCTTTAGGAATGGTATCTATAAACCGTGAAGATAAAATACAATTCATTAAGGATGGCCTGAGTAAGGAGTCTTTAGATAATCTTCTATTGACTCTTGAGACGCATCCTAGTGGAGATGTACATCGTGTAATTCATGATTTATGGCCACTATTTCATAAAGAACATGATCGACTTAGTCTTGGGAATCTGACTAAAAAAGACCCTGTTTGCTAGTTTTTAAGAAAACTAGATGGGAAGCCTATCCCCGACCTATAAAGGGCGTTTAAGCCGTTCTTGAACGTAAAACCAAGGGAAGATGTGAGCCACAATCACAACTACCTGTACATACACATGCTTTTTCAAAAAGTAAATAAATAAATAAATAAAAAGAGAGAGAGAGAGTGTGTGAGACTCCAACTGGCCTACATATAGGTGTTATGATTGCCTTTCTCATTTCTCATCTATAAAACCCTCTCTTCCTTCCTTTCATTTCTACTCAACCCATACATTCAACAAATACAGAAGTGTGTAGAAATGGCAAGTTCCTCAAGTCATCAAATAAGTGTAGAAATGGCAAGTTCCTCTGTTCCTAAAATAAAAAATATTTGTGTTTTTTGTGGATCTAGTCCTGGGAAAGAAAAAGAGTTTTTAGAATCAGCAAATCATCTTGGTCGGGTACTAGCTGAGAGAAAGATTCATTTAGTGTATGGGGGAGGCAGCCTTGGGTTAATGGGGGGTGTTTCAATAGCTGCATTTTTAGGAGGTAGTCAAGTTTTGGGGGTCGTCCCTAAAGCTTTGGCACAAGGAGACATCATTGGAAAAACAATTGGAGAGGAACTTTAGGTCTCCACAATGTCAACTCGAATGAATGCAATGTTTAACCATGCTGATGCCTTCATTGCTTTACTAGGTGGTCTAGGCACATTGGAAGAGATCTTTCATATTTCCTCCAGGGCTCAACTGCACATTCACCATAAACCCATAGGTTTGTTAAATGTTAATGGTTATTATGATAAATTGTTGTCTTTTCTTGATCATGCTGTGGAACAGGAATTTCTAACATCTTTTGCACGACGAATCATAATCTCTGCTGCTACTGCTGAACAATTGATTGACCAACTATAATCTTTCATTCCTGTGATTGATCCTTCCATGAGTCGTATAAATTGGTCATCTAAGGGAAGCCGTAAAAAGCTTAGATTGGATTTGAGCCTTCATTTGTGAATTTTTGTGTCTTTTGGTTTTATTATTGTGTTTTATTATTTCTTATTTTTGTTTTAGTGTGTTTCAGGTTTGTCGGTGTTTGTTATTTCAGGTGATATCTTCTATACTCTATCTTTCTACCTTCAAACCTTGAGGACAATGTCTCATTTTGGTTGGGGGGAGAGGGTAGTAGTTGATAAAAAAAAAAATGTTTTTCATTTCATAAAGCATGTGCATAATTGTTGTTACTAGGATGGCAGAGTAAAGGAGCTCTTTTGTTAAAGTGACTTTTAAGACGCATCTTAGTAACCATTCTTAACAAGGTCTATTATAATACTTCCTGAAATATTCAGATTTACAAACTCTCGCATTGTTATCACTTAATTCTGCTCACATACTTATTTAACATGTATTCTTAAACCTTAATTTACACACACACACTTTAACATATGATTGTGGGTTGCATATTGGATTATTACATTATTTATGTTCTTTTGTTAAAGGTAACAACTAAGGGAAAGGGATTGTATATAATTAAGAAAAAAAAACATGAAAAAAAAAGAAAAAAAAGAAAAAAGAAAAAATAAGAAAAACATAAAAAAAGAGAAAAAAAAAAAGAAAAAAAATGATGATAATAAAAATGTAGATAAGTTTGCTTTCGTAGCCTCCCTAACCTAAGCAATTAAGCCCGAAGGGGTG
>NW_011501814.1:0-31946 GCF_000495115.2 Populus euphratica
CCAATTGCAAACATGAAAGTTGTAGGCAATTGTCTCAGATTTCTTGTGTAAAAACTTCAGCTCATTTGAACTTCTAGAACTCCAGATATGGCCAACATACCGAACAGTACTCGGGCTGGAAGACATATTCGGGCTTCTTTGTTGTTGCTACAATTTGGACTTGATAATGGCCTTTTTAGATCTTGGGCTCCATATCAAAGTTGTAGGCCTATGTCTTACCTTTCCATCCATATAAATTGGACCTAAATCTGAGATCTGTAGCTCTAGATATGACCCAATTACCGAACAGTGTTCCGGTTTGGATTGCACCGACATCTCTTTTCTAAGTTTGATCATCTCTTTCCCCTTGCAATTTAAGTTCTTAAAGTTATCAATCAATCCTTTCATTTATGTGATAGGCCTGTATTTAAAATGAACATTTACCACAAATTAAAGGTATCTTATATTATTAGATATATTATTATGAAACATGCTTTAGTTAAGGAGTTATTGATACTTCAAGTGCAAAATGATGATATAAAATCATGATAAAAATGCACTTTTAAGTACTAATCACACCGACATCTCTTTTCAGAGTTTAGCCATCTCTTTGTCCTTTCAATTTCAGTTCTTAAATTCATCAATCAATCCTTTCATTTATGTGATAGGCCTGTATTAAAAATAGACATTTACCACAAATTAAAGGTATCTTATATTAAATAAACATTTACCACAAATTAAAGGTATCTTATATTATTAGATATATTATTATAAAACATGTTTTAGTTAAGGAGTTATTGATACTTCAAGTGCAAAATGATGACATAAAACCTTGATAAAAATGCACTTTTAAGTATTAATCAATGGGCTTGTGGCTATGTATTGGGCTCGAGGGATCACTATTAGCTCAGTTAAAGATCCGATCCATGCTTTAAGACAAGGTCTTGATGGCTCAACAGGTGGATGGGAAAGTACAGAAGATCAAGGAGAGGGTAAAATAGGGTATAGAGAAAGCATTCGAAATGTTATTTGATGGGCTAATAGCTATTTGTAGGTGAATTTATTTGCCTGATGATAAGACTTTGAAAGATGAAGTATTGAGAGAAGCTCATAAATCTCGATTTGCTACTCATCCTAGAAATACAAAGATGTATAAGGATTTAAAGGAATACTACTATTGGCCAAATATGAAGAGGGAAATAACATAATTTGTTTTGATTTGTGGGATCTGTAAGTAAGTAAAGATAGAACATTAGAGACCTACAAGAGAATTGTAGTTATTATCGATTCCATAATGGAAATGAGAGGATATTTCTATGGATTTTGTGATGAGATTACCTAGGGGAATGATGTCATATGGGTGGTGGTGGATCGACTAACAAAATCTGTTTTGTTTTTTCGCATGAAAATGGTTGATTTAGTGGATAAGCTAGCAAAATTATATATAAATGAAGTAATCAGACTTCACAGAGTGCTAATTTAGATTATATCGGATTGAGATACAAGATTTACATTGAGATTATGGCCTAGCTTACAACGAGCATTAAGGACAAAGTTGAATATAAACATAGCATTTCATCCTTAGAAGGATGGTTAATTTGAAATGACCATTCAGACTCTTGAGGATCTTCTGAGGTCCTGTGTACTGGAGTTTGGAGGGAACTGAGAGGATCTCCTGCCATTGGTGGAGTTTACTTATAAGAGTAGCCATCAAGCTACTATTGGTATGGCTCTATATGAAGCATTGTATGGGAGGAAATGTCGTACCCTAATTTGTTGGGATGAAGTAAGAGAAAGGAAGCTTTTAGGACCTAAAATGGTGCAACTAACAACTAACAAGGTGAGGGTGATCAGAAAGAGGATGAAGGAAGCCTAGGATAGATAGAAAAGTTACGCAGATAGCCAAAAAAGGCCTTTAGAATTCCAAGTGGGGGATAAAGTATTTTTAAAGGTGGCACCTTGGAAAGACATCATTTGATTTGTAGTAAAAGGAAAATTAGCTCCGAGATATATTGACCCTTTCGAGATTAAGGAAAGAATCAGACCAGTTACTTATCGATTAGAGTTGTCTACATATTTCGATAAGATTCACAATATATTCCATGTGTCATTATTGCGGAAGGCTAAGATAGACCCTTCACGAGTATTGCTGCAAGTTCCTATGAAGATTAAAGGGGATCTAACCGTGAAAGCTAAGCCCATCAAGATCTTGGATCTAGATGAAAGGTGTTGAGGAATAAGAGAGTTTCTCTGGTAAGAGTATTGTGGAGAAACTCTTAAATAAAAGAAAAAACATAGGAAAGAGAATCTGAGATGAAGCAAAAGTTCCCGCATTTATTCTTCGATATAGGTACGTAACTTGAATTTCGAGGATGAAATTTCTATGAGGGGAGAATGTAATCCCCGGTAAAAATAAAGGATTTTTAAATTGCAAACTAACTACATGAAAAATAAAAGTGAAGAAATTCATGTATATGGTTAAATAAAAACAGGAATTCAAAAAAAATTAAATATAAATTTTTGGGTGAAATAATTTGGGACATTATAAATAAACCCAGTAATGTTGAGGGTTGGATTTAATTGAATAAAATAATACACTTAAAGAAAATGGGATTTAAGTGCAAATAAGAGAAATTATAAAGTATAAATACTCCTCTCCTCACCAAAAATCTGCAGCAACCACAAGGAAAAAAAAGAGGGAGTTTTGTATCCATTCTTGCAAAATCAAGAGAGAAACACCAAAATTTCAAGAACCATCCAAAATTAAGAGTTTATAGATGGAATAAACACTTGTGGGCAAGAGATTAACAAGAAAATTGAACAAGAAGAGAAGAAGAAGGCCCGACTATCATTAAAAAAGAAAGGAGGGAGTTGAAAATCTTCAACTGGTTGAACATCAAAATTAATTCGTACCAGGTAAGGTGTTCTAAACGTGATCTTATAATTCATTTCAAATTCGATAATGAATTGATGCCTTGATATTGAATTATCGATTAAGGTTCTTAGATTTGAATTGGGAAAAAAATATTTGTTGTTAAAATTTAGTTAATTCATGTGTGGTATGTGATTGGGGATGTGAAACCATAATAATTTATCCAGAAAATAAAGTTTGTGAAAGTTGTGTGAAGAGAAGGGGGTGACGATCTGGACAGACTCGTCTCCTAACTTTTGGTAAGATTTTGGATAGGAGGATGAGGGAATTAGGATCAGGTTCCTTCATTAAAATTGTAGTTTTGGATGTTAGCTAACTAAGAAAATTAGTCTTGTTCAATTTGGAGTCATAGAACTCTAGTTATGGGTTATCAATCAAGACTAGGTCATGACAGACCCTATAAGGTAGTAAGTTTGATTTGTTGATGAGCAATTTTGACTATCTTAGCGGCAGAACTAGGTTCTCCTTCCTACAGGTGACTTGTAGCCCCATGTTTTAGCTTTCCAACACACTAACCTTACTTGAAATAGAGTTTTAGAACTCTAAATATAGTTAAAAATTTGAGCAAAGTTTGGAATGCGACCTCTGCAGATAGTAACACTTGAAAACAATAACAGTTTAATATCTAGACAGTATCAATTCAAGACAATAACATGTTAATGTCTATATAGTATCAATTTAAGACAATAACAGTTCAATGTCTAGACAGTAATGGTTTAAGACAGTAACAGTTAAATTTCTAGACAGTATGGTTCAAAACAGTAACAATTTAATGCCTAGACAATAACAGTTCAAGATAGTAATAGTTCAATGTCAAGACGGTAATGGTTGGACAGTAACAGTCCAAGGTTTAGATAGTAACAGTTGGAAAGTAACAGTTCGAGGTTTAATAAGATAAAAGTTTACAAGGTAAAGAAAATGAATTGAAAGACATAAACAAGATATTAATAAAACTAAAACTTAAACATTACAAAAATAAAAAGAGAGAAAGCAAGAGCATGATCATGATTTGGAGACCAAGATGCCTAAATGCATGACAAATGCCTCCTTTTATAGGCCAAAATTAGGAACTATTGATTTAATGACTAATTGATTAGGGGGTGGCCAACTCTTGACTTGGTGACAATCCTTATCTTCTCTTATCTGCCCAAAACATCATTGATAATGTCAGAATTGGAACCACTTGAAAACTTGAAAGTTGTAGCAAATTGTCTCATCTTTCCAGAAAACAAAAATGGGGTCATTTGGACTTCTAGAACTCCAGATATGGGCCAAACACTAAATAATGCGTGGGCTGTAAGACAGATTCAGACTTCTTTATTGTTGCTACAATTTGGACTTGAAAATGGACTTTTTAAATCTTGGGCTATATGAAAATTATAGGCCTATGTCTTATCTTTCTATCTATATAAAGTATACCTAAATCAGAGATCTACAATTTAAGATATGACCCAATTGCCAAACAGTGTTCTGGTTTGGATTGCACCAACATCTCTTTTCTAAATTTAGCCATCTCTTTGTCCTTTCAATCTCAATTCTTAAAATCATCAATCAATCCTTTCATTTATGTGATAGACCTGCATTTAAAATGAACATTTACTACAAATTAAATGTATCTTATATTATTAGATATGTTATTATAAAACGTGATTTAGTTAAGGAGTAATTGATACCTCAACTGCAAAATGATGATATAAAACCTTGATAAAAATGCACTTTTAAGTACTAATCATGTAGCATCACATCCTAACTTTCAGAATGAAATAACCCATACTTAAAATTGAATTTATGATGTTTATTATGACTGTTAATGAACCAAAATCCTAAAGGATAGTAATGAGAATGTAAATGTAAAAATAATGGTAAAAGATAAATGAATGTTGTCATCATTACCATTATTATATTGCAAAATATGATTAAATATGGAATAATGATGGGTACTTGTGGATTTAGGAGGAACCGTAGGAGGTGTACAATAACAACAAGGGAGGGTGAGTCGAGCTTCTGCAATAGTTAGGTATTTTATACCTATACCATCCTTAAATAATGGTAATTTTAGTAATTTATTTAATTTGTGAATCTTGTGCCTATGAATGAGACCGAAGAGAGAGAAAATAAAATGGAATGAATGAGGAATGAAAATTAGATTTGATTTATGGCCAATCGGGGATGATGAATAGTAGTAATGAATTTCACAAATAATTGTACCTTGGATTTGATTTGCCAATCCCAAATATGGAAGGCTAATGATGCTAGTAAGGTGCGCTAACATCGGTGTGACCATTACAGAGGATAAGAAATATTGAACTTGATTAACTATTTGAGTTAAGAATAGTTAATGATATCGATAAATGACATCAATATCGACAAATTCATGAAACTTGAATAGCTTTTTTAAGGTGAAAGCTAAGATGTCAGGATTTTGACATCAGCATTCTCGAGGATATTCCAAGGTAGTATGGAATACTAATTGACTATTGTGGTTTGGCAATAGCTAATGACATCAATAGGTTACATTGATGTTGGCATTTCCATAATGGGCAACTAAAAACATTGATGAGAGTCATTAGTGTCAGCAACGACCTCTCTGAATTTGGGAAGAAGTAGTATTGTTGCTATCCTTAACAAAAAAGTGAAAAGGGAGACATATTTGAGAATATTTATAAAATGAAAAAATTGAATGATTCTAAGAATGATAAATAGAAAAATAATGATGGAAAGTTAAATGAGAATTTTAAACTATAATGGCATACTATTGAATATATGTTTAAATATATGTGTATGTGTTGTATGATTTTCCTTCTCAACAATATTTTATTCTTACTATAGTTATTCTAAAAATTATGAAATCACAGGTCTTTCTTACTCACACCAGGAGTAGTGTTTAGGTCCTTTAGTTCTTTTTTATAGGAATCAAGAATTTAAGAAACATCTATGTATTTTGTTCTTAAGTAACTATATAAGTTGAATTGTAATTGTATTCTCTTTATATTAGTGTGTTTTACTTAAAGCAAATGTGTTCTTTGCTTTGACAAAGAAGAAAACATGATTTATTAAGGTATAACTAACCTTGTGGTGTCAATTCATGAGTTCCAATACCTTTGGTTTTTAATTACAAGTCAACTCTAGTTTAAGGTTCTCAAACCTAATTTCTAGCTTTTTTGGGAAAGAATCTTTATTGGAGATTGCTTGACCACATAATCAAGAGGTTCACTTCATATATGCATCCCTTCTACATGGTTAAAGTAGACTAAGGGTATGATTATCACCCAATTTTTATGATGACTTCATCAAAGTAGCACACTTAGTCAGTTATGACTGAAAAAGAAAAGCTCTCTTGATTGATTAAATTTGTGGTTGCCTTCTCTTGATCAAATTGAACCCACAAGATGAAAAAATATGAATTACAACCCTTTTTTGAGGGGGGTTAGGAAAAGATGGATAAGAATCTTTCCTAAGCCACCTTTTTTTTAATGCAAAACTATTATGGTTTTGCAACAACTTTTTTTGGATATGGTTATAAAAGAGCAGTTGCTCTTTGAGAAAAAAAGGGCTTGTAAACCTTGAGGTATTTATGGTAATAAAAATTAATAATAAGGAGGATTAAGGTTTATATTTCATAGTAATGCGAAAAGATTTTTTTTACTTTCAAGATACGTTTGTGATTAAATAGCAAAGATATTTATGTACTAATGGAAAACACCAATAAGAAACTTTTACATTGGAACGAATTTTGTGTGAAACATTATACCTGAAATTAATAATTAATAAATACTAATGGAAAAATAAGATATAATGGATACAAAATAAGATATGTAAATCAGGGGTACAATAACATATAAAGAGTCAGGAAAGAATAACTGGACTTACATGTTAAATTAAAGGAGAGACATTGTGGTCATTAGATACAATAAAAAGGAGAGAATCAGCCCTCTTATTCTAGCAAAGGTCGCCGGCCTAGAGAGAAAAAAGAGAGGAAGAAGAGAAGCTTGGGAGAGAAAGAAAAAAATGCAAAGAAAAAAAACTTGAAAACAGGTAAGGATGAGTTATTTTAGCTAGTATTCTTTAAGAAACAAGAAAGAAAACAGAGAGCAAGGAAGTTTAGAAATCAAAGTGGAGTTTTAGTGAGATAAAGTGAGAGTTTAAGGAGGAAAAAGAGTGTATAGTAACTCGACAACACATTGACCCTTGAGTCGTGTCCAATACACTCAGGTAAGTTGTTTTTAAGCAACAATTTCACATTTAATTATGTTTTTGGCATGACACTTAGAAATCCCTATTTTGTGAGGAAGTTACGGTTTATGTTAATATTGTCCTTATGCAAATTAATTAGGTTTCTTGTGTTTATTGATAATGATGATATTGAGTTTAGAGTGTGTTATTAAAAGAAAAAAAATGTGTTGAAAAAGGAAGAAATAACTTAAATAGTTGACCATAAAGGAGAAAAATATTTTTGGAAATGGAAGTGTGGTTTTTATGGAAGATGATGGAAGGATAAAGTAATGGAGGGTGTAAGGGAGAGTGTTTTATGTGTATAAATTATTGGAATGGGTGTGATTGCTATAACACATAAGTGGAAGAAAGTACAACTATGAAATTGTAGGAAAGTATGCCATGAAAAAGGGTTAAACTTAAGGTGTTCATATTGTGTAATTGTTATGGAAGAATAATTATATTTATTTATGACAAGAATAAATTATGCTAAAGTTGTTATTGATATGTAAAGCTTTGGAAAGGAAATAAATATTGTTATATAAGGAATGGTAAATAAAATCAGACATTGAAGACATTATTGGAATGTTTATATTAAAAAAGAAAGAAAATAACTTAATCTCCCGTGAAATCGGAGATTAAGGGCATGGAAAATATAAATTAGTTATCTATGTAGTTGGAAAACTAAGGACTAGACAATCAACTTATTCCCATGTGAAGTCAAAGATAACTAAGGGTTAGATAATTAACTTAATCTCTGTTGAAGTCGAGGATTAAGGATATAAAAAATATAACTTAGTTATCTATGTATTCAAAAAATAAAGGGCTAGATGAATTAACTTAATCATCCGAGAAGTCGAGAAGCTAAAGATTAAAGGTATGGAAGATCCATTACTAGTCCATGAAATTAGAAATTTGGGAATAAAGAAGTATGGTAATGGGAAGTAAAGGGTTAAATTGTTCTTATAAGTAGTGACGCTCATATGGGCATAAGGATAAATTTCATGATTAATAAATTGAGAATAAAGTAAATTGTAGGCAAAATGTCTTAAGGTTGAAATGCTAAGGTAATTGAATGAATTTTTTATCTTATATTTATGAAGGGTGCTTGACCGCTTTTTATGATTGACTTGTTTTAACTCGCAAGTGCATGAGTGTGCGATGTAGCAACGAACTCAATAAGATTGAGATCATATCCACAGAGAGCTAGATTTGGAAATTAAGCTAGGTAACAAAAAAAAACTCAAGAGAAATTAAATTAACAATAACTTGGTTGAAAATAATTGATGGATTTGTTTTCAAAGATGAAAACGTGTAAATAGATTTTAAATGACAAGAAAAAGTAAATCTTGGTCCAAATCAATTTTAATGGTGATGTATTGGTGATTCCTTCAAGATATATAAGATAACTCAACCTAATATCAATGATGGTGATATTAGATCAGAAGATATTACAATAAAGTTTAAAAAAATGAAGATTGATTATTGCTTAAGAATGAACAAATACTTTCATATTAAGTAAGACATTGACAAGCAATCTCTATACCAAAACTAAAGTTTGTGTATAAAAATTCAAGATTATAATATTATCTAAATGATTTCTAAAATTTCCTTGCAATAATAAAACATTCATCAAGAAAATGAAAAGATAAACATTAAGATTCATTCATATCTTAAAGAACTCACCTCAACCACCATTATCCTTGATTTGGATTCAAAAAAGAGATTAACCAACCATGATTATATATAAGAACACTTTAATAAACATGAAATAACTTGAATCAAACTGAAACAATAAGTTTTACAAACTAAAGAAATAAAATCTACAAAGAAGAACACAACACAATTTCAGTAAAAATTCGGACACAAATATGATGCTAACTTTGGACAACAATTTAGACCCTCCTAGAAGCCTTTTCTAGAGATGTCTATTAGAGATATATTTATAGGAAATTCTGTCACCCTTCTAGATAATTAAATAATAGCTCATTTGGATACCTGAGTCAAACGTTATGGGCAAAACACCGAAAGGTATTCTGAAAAATCAAATCAGGCCAGCTTTTCAACCACTTTCGTGCACGTTTTTCTTCCTCATTTATGAACTGTCTCTTTCTTCTTTTTGACCCAAAATAATGTAACAATGTCCCCTCCAACTTTCTATTCATGTGCTTGTCTTCTTGGAGCAATGGATTACCCAAAATAAATCAATTGTTATTTGTTTTGTGGACATGTAAGATCATGGATTGTGCTTGAACTGATTTAAAGGCTGATTTGGGACTGAATTTAAGCATCATATAAGGATACAAATGTACCTATTATTTGGGCTAAGATTGATGTTGAAACCTTGAGTGTTTAATGGTTGAAGTTTGCACACAATATAAGACAAGTTTAGGCTTGAAATAGATCATATGATAATCTTTTATAGGATTAGAATATAATTGATTTTTTTAGGAAAATTTAGAGCACTTATTTCAACCAAGATTTGCTTCAAACATCAACTAAATTTCTCTTCAATTCTTTGTTCTGAATTCTAATATTAAATTTTCTGACATCATTCGTTTAAGCTCCAAAAACCTAGCAAAATATTAAAAGAAACTTCATTAGTAAAAAGCACATCAATTATTATAAAAACCCAAATAAAAGCAATAAATACATATGTAAAATTAGAGACTTAATGATACTTTTGATACACAAACACCCCCCCAACTTAGATTTTGTTGGTCCTCAAGCAAAACAAAACATAAAACTTTTGAAATAAAAAGAATAATAATAACTATAATTAGGCTCGACTCATCACACTTGAAGGACCTATCATGCAAACATTAATATCTTAACTTAGTTTATACACAATAGCAAATAAAAAAAAATAAACATACTCAGATTCTCTAAATCAAATATCCATATAAAATTCCAAATTCAATCGTATTTATCATGCAACCAACATAATTGATTCACACAAAAATTCAACTTCTGATCTTCCCTTCTCACTACTGCAAACAAGGTAGCAAACTAGAGAAATATCTATATTTTTTTTCTTTCTTTTTATTTTTATTTTTTTTTAAGATATTATTTATTCTTTGTCTTTAAGTGGTCACTTTCCTTTTAACGCGAATACAAACATTTGTGATGAATGCACCCGGTTACTCACAAAGTCACAAACTTAAAGTGCTTTTGCATACTCATATTTCAAGCTGCCATTTGATGTAAAGTTAAACATTTGTGATGAATATCCCTAGTTTCTAAGCAACTCAAAACATTGGAGTAGATAAAACTTTGTACACATTTATTTATTTAATTGTCTAATAATTATTACTCTATTTACTTAAACCTTGTTTAATATTAGATCAAAAGGGATGATCACAAGTAAAACATCACACTTATCTTTTATGCATGATCACACAACTCACACAACTTTTACAAGGAAGATGTATTTTGATAATCTTAAAGAAAACCAAAAGTATGGTATATCTTGCTTTATAAGATATTATATATCCCAAATTAAAGCATGCAATGTTTAACACAATAATGAATCCAAAAATGTAATGTTGATCCTAAACAAGTCTTACGCACCTATGAATGCAAAATATTTTTTTTTCAAACAAGCATGGTCATCTCAAGCATTCAACATAATTAAATATCTAAAATGAAGTTTTACATTATCCTCAATGTAAAAAAAAAAAGAACAAAGAAGAAAAGAATAAAGATTAGAAAATTATTACTCCCTTTTTTTTTCAAGGATGAATGTCTGATTGAATTGGACATGAGCTGACTTCTTGCTTGATTCTTCTTCTTTTTTTACCTCCATATCACAACTAAAAAAAAAACATTGAACCATTATTTTTTTTACAAATAAAAAACCTCACATCCCCTAACTTATAATAATGCATTGTCCCTAATGTATGAACAAGTAAATATAAGAGTTGGAAAAATAAAAGAAAAGGAAAGAACGAAAAACTCATTACTTGTGATACTACAATGGTATTGGATCTTCAAGATCCAATGTCTCAACTTCAGGCACAAAGTTTTCAAGATAAGGTTTCAATTGATGACCATTTATTTTGAAAACATTTCCATTCTTAGGATTTTCTACTTTAAAGGCACCATGCTTAGAGATGGATTTAATCATAAATGGACCAATCCATTTTATCCTCAACTTTTCAGGAAAGAGATGTAATCGTGAATTATACAAGAGAACCTTTTGACCAATATGAAAGGATTTTCTAAGAATATGTTTATCATGCAAAGTTTTCTTCTTTTGTTTAGAATTTTTTACATTTTCATATGCAGCTCCTTTAATTATCCAATTGAAGCTTTCTATTTTTGCCAACCTCGTTTTCATTGTCATTGTCATTGAATTGCCAGATGGCCCAATATGCATGGTGTTCAATCTCAACAAGGAGATGACAAGGCTTTCCATAAACTAGCCTATAAGGAGACATTCCTAAAGAGGTCTTGCAAGTAGTACGATATGCCCACAAAGCATCAACTAGTCGCAAGGACCAATCTTTATAGTTTGGGTTAACTGTTTTCTCTAAAATGTTCTTGATTTTCCTATTTACCAATTCAGCTTGGCCACTAGTTTGTGGCTGATATGGGGTACTGACCTTGTGAATTCCACCATATTTTCTCATCAACATCCCAACAGGCTTGTTACAAAATGCTTTCCCCCATCACTAATCATAGCCCGGGGCATGCCAAAATGAGAGAAAATATTTTCTTTCAAGAATTTGACCACAACTCGATGGTCATTGGTTTGAGATGCAATGGCCTCCACCTATTTAGACACATAATCAATAGCTATAAGGATGAATTGGTAGCCACATGAACTTGGAAAAGGTCTCATGAAAGCAATCCCCCAATAATCAAATATTTCCAAAACAAGAATGGCGTTAAGGGGCATAATGTTATGCCTAGTGAGGTTACCTAGTCGTTGGCATTGATCATATGTAACACAAAAGGCATGAACATCTTTAAACATGGTGGGTCAATAAAAACCACATTGCAATATCTTGGCAATGATTTTCTTGGAAAAGAAATGCCCACCACAGGCTAATGTATGACAAAAATTAATGACATTTAGAATTTTATGATCAGGGATGTACCACCTAACAATTTGGTCAGGACAATATTTAAATAGGTAGGGGTCATCCCAAAAAAAGGTACACACATTACACAAGAATTTTTGTTTGTCAAGTTTAGACCAATAAGAAGGAATATGATTTGTAACTAGGTAATTTGTTATGTCAGCATACCATGGAGAACCAATGTAAGAGACAGTACCTGCACAAAATAAATTTTCATCAGCAAAGAGTTTATTTATTGGAGATTCATCAATTATGGTCTTATCACTTGAAAGACGGGACAAATGATCTGCTACTACATTCTTTACTCCCTTTTTATCTCGAATTTCAAGGTTAAACTCTTGGAGCAGAAGGATCCATTGAATTAAATGTGGTTTGGCATTTTGTTTTATGAGCAAGTATTTCAATACTGTATGATTAGTGAAAACAATAACAAGAGATCCAACCAAATAAGACCTAAACTTATCTAATGCAAAGTCCACAGCTAAGAGTTCTTTTTCAATTATAATGTAATTCAATTGAGCATCATTTAAAGTCTTGCTAGCATAATAAATAACGTGAGGCTTCTTATCTTTTCTTTGCCTTAAAACAGTCTCTACCGCAAAATCACTAGCATCACACATCAGTTCAAATGGTAAAGATCAATCAGGAGCTTGCATGATTGGTGTAGTTATCAATAACCCTTTAAGCTTTTCAAAAGCTTTTTGACATTTTGATGTGATTAGTACTTAAAAGTGCATTTTTATCATGGTTTTATATCATCATTTTGCACTTGAAGTATCAATAACTCCTTACCCAAAGCATGTTTTATAATAATATATCTAATAATATAAGATACCTTTAATTTGTGGTAAATGTTTATTTTAAATGCAGGCCTATCACATAAATGAAAGGATTGATTGATGACTTTAAGAACTTAAATTACAAGGATAAAGAGACGGCCAAACTTAGAAAAGAGATGTCGGTGCAATCCAAACCGGAACACTGTTCGGTAATTGGATCATATATGGAGCTATATATCTCAGATTTAGTTCTAATTTATATGGATGGAAAGGTAAGACATCGGCCTACAACTTTCATATGGAGCCCAAGATCGAAAAAGGCCATTTTCAAGTCCAAATTGTAGCAACAACAAAGAAGCCCGAATCTGTCTTCCAACTCGAGCACGGTTCAGTATTTTGGCCATATCTAGAGTTCTAGAAGTCCAAATGAGCTGAAGTTTTTACACAAGAAAGCTGAGACAATTACCTATAAACTTAATATGGACTTTAATGTTTGATACTAACATGTTTTATATTTGTTATCTTGTTTACTCTTTAATACTTTGCTTGTTAAATGATTAATCTTGATTTATGTTGTATAACACTTGGTACAACAAATGCTTGGCACTTTCATAGCCCATAATGTATGGTATAACCGACACCTGAGCTATGAAAGGAACTTGATTTGTTGTTAACATAAGTTATAATCATGAATGCTTGACGAGATTTACAAGTATTAGCATTAATTGAATAAGATGACTAATGTAATCATGTTAACAATATATAATCTGATTGGAACCTCCTTTGTGTGTGGTTTCCAATTCAATAATAAGAGTTTATACTATACTTGTTTGATATACCATTAGTGGAACCTCTAACCTTGACATTTGTTATTATTATTGTTTAATCCTTACATTAATTTTCCATCTCCAAGTTCTCATCATCTTCTTCTTCTTCTCTTTCTTTATTATTATTATTATTATTATTATTATTATTATTATTAGTACTACTACTACTACTACTACTATTATTATTATTATTATTATTATTATTATTACTGTTGTTGTTATTGTTGTTTTATAATTGTTGTTTATAATTTGTACAATTAACCTCCCTGTGGTTCGACCCCGGTCTTGCCGGGTTATTTATTACTTCGACACTCCTGCACTTGGGAGAAGACATCAATCTTTTCGTCGTGTCAAGTTTTTGGCGCCGTTGCCGGGGAGGTAAGTTCTTGTATAAATTATAGTATTTATTTTATTTTCTCTTTTCACTTTTCTTGTATATAACTTTGTTTCTTTTCTTTTGTTTCTTTTTATTTTGTTTTCTTCCTCCTTCTTTTGCTTTCTTCTTCTTTTTTTTTATTTTATTCCTACACGTGCATGAGAGTGTGGTCACGTACATCAAGTGGTAGACTTTGTAGGGTATCCTCATCATTTTCAGAAAATATGGCCGAAGAAGATAATCAATCACTTCATAATGAGAATAATGAGAATAACCGTGCTAGAACACTTAGAGACCACATGAATCCCACAAGAACAAGTGCACCATCATGCATAGTTTTTCCTCCTGATGCATCTCATTTTAATTTTAAACCAGGTATTATTCAACTTTTACCTTCTTTTCATGGTTTGGAATTGGAAAATCCATACTTGCATTTAAGGGAATTTGAGGAGGTGTGCAACACATATAATAATTTAAATTGTAGCATGAACACCATTAGATTAAAGCTTTTTCCTTTTTCATTAAAAGATAAAGCTAAAACATGGCTACAAAATTTAAGACCAGGATCCATTCGTGCTTGGGATGAAATGCAACAACAGTTTTTGAAGAAGTTTTTCCCATCTCATAGAACAAACTCTTTCAAGAGACAAATCACCACTTTCACTCAAAAACCAGGAGAAACATTTTACCAATGTTGGGATAGGTATCGAGACTTGCTTAGTACTTGCCCTCATCATGGTTTTGAAACATGGAGATTGGTTTCACATTTCTATGAAGGGTTAACACCTAAAGATAGGCAAATGGTTGAATTGATGTGCAATGGAACTTTTGAAGATAAAGACCCTGATGAAGCAATGGAGTACTTAGACTTGTTAGCTGAAAATGCTCAAAATTGGGACACCGCGGGTACATATGAGGCACCGAGTAAAACTCAACCTCATACATCTAATGGAGGTATGTACAACCTTAGGGAAGATCATGACCTTCAAGCCAAATTTGCATCTTTAGCTAGAAAAGTCGAGGCACTAGAATTGAAAAAGAGTGGTCAATTAAAATCTGTTGAAAACATTGCGTGTCAAATCTGTGAAACAAATGAACACTCAACCAACGATTGTCTAACCTTGCCTTCATTTAAGGAATGTCTCCATGAACAAGCCCATGTTTTAAACAGTTTTCAAAGGGCCAACCACAACCCATACTCCCAAACATACAACCCTAGTTAGAGAAATCGCCCAAATTTTAGTTGGAAGAGTGAGAAGAACAATGCACAAACTTCACAACCACCGTTTCAAGCACACCATAATTTCCAAAATTCTCATGGATATGCACCTCCTTATGCTCCACCTCCTAGAAGAAATCTTGAGGAAACATTGCATGCATTCATTGAAAAGCAAGAGACAATCAATACTCAACTTGCTCAAAACATGACAGATTTTAAAGATACTCTTGCAAAATTAACATCTGCTCTCAGTTTCCAAGAGAAAGGTAAGTTTCCATCTCAACCACAACAAAATCCCAAGGGGCAATACAATGCAAATGCAAGTAGTTCCGGAAGCCAACACATGGATCAAGTCAAATTAGTCACTACTCTGCGCAGTGGTAAGGTTATTGAAAAACCCTTTCTTGAACTTTATGAGAAAGATGATGAGTCAATCTCTGAGGGCAAGGAAGGGGTTGAATCTGGAAATTGCAAAGAAACAACTGATTCACCACCAGCACTTCCATTTCCTCAAGCCATGACCAAACAAAGGAAAGTCAATCACAACTCTGAAATTTTTGAAACTTTCAAACAGGTAAGGATCAATATACCTTTGCTGGATGCTATTAAACAGGTTCCTTCCTATGCTAAATTTTTGAAAGATCTATGCACTGTGAAGAGGAAACTGAATGTGAAAAAGAAAGCCTTTCTAGCCGAACAAGTAAGTGCCATTCTTCATAACAATAATGCTTTGAAATATAAAGACCCTGGTTGTCCTACAATTTCCTGCTTTATTGGAGAGCATAAAATTGAAAGAGCCTTACTTGATCTTAGTGTAGTGTGAATTTACTTCCATATTCAGTTTTTCAGAGTCTCAATCTAGGTGAGTTAAAACCAACTTCTATAACTCTTTTACTTGCTGATAGATCTATAAAAGTGCCTAGAGGAATAATTGAAGATGTGTTAGTACAAGTCGATAAATTCATTTATCCTTTGGATTTTATTGTTTTGGACACAGAACCTGTTGAAGCATGTAATTCATTTCCAGTTATTTTAGGACGTCCGTTTCTTGCAACCTCTAACGCATTGATTAATTGTAGGAATGGACTGATGAAGCTATCATTTGGAAACATGACTTTGGAGATGAATATTTTCAACATTTGCAAGCAACCTGGAAATGATAATGATTTACAAGAAGTAGATCATATTGATGAATTAGTTTATGATCAACTTGAATCTACTTTAAGTAAAAATGAGTTGGATGAATCTGAAGATTTGCAAATGATTTATTCTGAGGAAGAAATCACGGATGAAACAAGCACTGAAAATGTTGATGCGAATATTTTATCAACAATGACAACAAATTCGACATCTGACATCACACCAATCAATGATTACTTTCCTAACGAATCCTTACTTTCTCTTAGTCCAATGCCTTGGTATGATAAAAATATTAATTTTCTTGCTTTAGGAGATTTGCCAGCTGATTGGAGTAATCAAGACAAAGAAACGTTTTTGAACGAAGTGAAGAATTTTTATGGTGATGACCCTAACTTATTCAAATATTGTCCTGATCAAATATTTCAAAGATTCATTCCCGGCAATGAGGTAAGTAGTGTCATTAAACTTTGTCATTCTGAAGCATGTGGAAGTTATTTCTCGTCAAAAAAGACAGCTACAAAAATCTTTCAAAATGGATTTTATTGGCCCACCATGTTCAAGGACACGCATGCATTCTGCAAAACTTGTGAAAATTATCAAAAAGTTGATACTGGTCAAAACGTTTTGTTTTATAATTCTCAACTCTATGCATTCCCTAAAGAGCTAAGATTAAGATGGACCAATCCTTATGGGGCCTGTGATATTGAGAATTCAATGAATGACAATGATTTTAAGGAAAATGGACATCGTTTGAAAGCTTACTTTGATAATTTTCCTAGTGAAAATGAATCAACTGGTTTGAATGATTTTGTAGATAAAGGTTGATTATTTTGTTTTTCTCACATTTTCTTTTTTGTGTTTCTTTTTGAGTGATTTTTGCTAGTTTCTCTCACCTCGGTGAAATGGCGGACAACGGTACTCCGTGACTTAAGTCGGTTCTTTCAGTTTCCCACAATAACTGATATTTGTGTATATATTTGTGCAATTCTTTGAATCTCTCTTCTAATTCTCATTTGAAAATGGACGCTAATCTTGAAAAATTGAAAAAGTATTTTCCCGCTCTGCCTCAGAATGCGATTACAAAAATTTACCGTGCTAGATGTGCAAGATTGAGATTGTTAATGAATCATGGAATTCCTGAAGATATTCGCTGGTTGATTGAAGCAAAGGTCCGATTGACAGGTGAGTCCTCTAACTTCTTCATTTCACACATGTTTGGAACAGGTAAAAGCACTTTTGCAAAGAAACGTCGTGCAAAACGACTAGAAGTCAGTCATCGATGTGCTAGATGGACTTGTAATACACAATGTCGTTCTTTAGGAATGGTATCTATAAACCGTGAAGATAAAATACAATTCATTAAGGATGGCCTAAGTAAGGAGTCTTTAGATAATCTTCTATTGACTCTTGAGACGAATCCTAGTGGAGATGTGCATCATGTAATTCATGATTTATGGCCACTATTTCATAAAAAACATGATCGACTTAGTCTTGGGAATCTGACTAAAAAAGACCCTGTTTGCCAGTTTTTAAGAAAACTGGATGGGAAGCCTATCCCCGACCCATAGAGGGCGTTTAAGCCGTTCTTGGACGTAAAACCAAGGGAAGATGTGAGCCACAATCACAACTACCTGTACATACACATGCTTTTTTCAAAAGTAAATAAATAAATAAATAAAAAGAGAGAGAGAGTGTGCGAGACTCCAGCTGGCCTACATATAGGTGTTATGATTGCCTTTCTAATTCCTCATCTATAAAACCCTCTTTTCCTTCCTTTCATTTCTACTCAACCCATACATTCAACAAATACAGAAGTGTGTAGAAATGGCAAGTTCCTCAAGTCATCAAATAAGAAATATTTGTGTTTTCGATGGATCTAGTCCTGGGAAAGAAAAGGAGTTTTTAGAATTAGCAAATCATCTTGGTCAGGTGCTAGCTGAGAGAAAGATTCATTTAGTGTATGGGGGAGGCAGTCTTGGGTTAATGGGAGGGGTGTCAATAGCTGCATTTTTAGGACGTAGTCAAGTGTTGGGGGTCGTCCCTGAAGCTTTGGCACAAGGAGACATCATTGGAAAAACAATTGGAGAGGAACTTCAGGTCTCCACAATGTCGGCTCGAATGAATGCAATGTTTAACCATGCTGATGCCTTCATTGCTTTATCAGGTGGTCTAGGCACATTGGAAGAGATCTTTCATATTTCCTCTTGGGCTCAATTGCACATTCACCATAAACCCATAGGTTTGTTAAATGTTAATGGTTATTATGATAAATTGTTGTCTTTTCTTGATCATGCTGTGGAACAGGAATTTCTAACATCTTCTGCACGACAAATCATAATCTCTGCTGCTACTGCTGAACAATTGATTGACCAACTACAATCTTTCATTCCTGTGATTGATCCTTCCATGAGTCGCATAAATTGGTCATCTAAGGAAAGCCGTAAAAAGTTTAGATTGGATTTAAGCCTTCATTTGTGAATTTTTGTGTCTTTTGGTTTTATTATTTCTTATTTTTGTTTTAGTGTGTTTCAGGTTTGTCGGTGTTCGTTATTTCAGGTGATATCTTCTATACTCTATCTTTCTACCTTAAAACATTGAGGACAATGTCTCGTTTTGGTTAGGGGGAGAGGGTAGTAGTTGATAAAAAAAAATTATTTTTCATTTCATAAAGCATGTGCATAATGGTTGTTATTAGGATGGCAGAGTAAAGCAATTCTTTTGTTAAAGTGACTCTTGAGACGCATCTTAGTAACCATTCTTAACAAGGTCTATTATAATACTTCCTGAAATATTCAGGTTTACAAACTCTCGTATTGTTACCACTTAATTCTGCTCATATACTTATTTAACATGTATTCTTAAACCTTAATTTACACACACATAATTTAACATATGATTATGGGTTGCACATTGGATTATTACATTATTTATGTTCTTTTGTTAAAGGTAACAACTAAGGGAAAGGGATTGTATATAATTAAGAAAAAAAAACATGAAAAAAAAAATGATGATAATAGTTCTTTTGTTAAAGGTAACAACTAAGGGAAAGGGATTTTATATAATTAAAAAAAAAGAAAAAAAATGATGATAATAAAAATGTAGATAAGTTTGGTTTCGTAGCCTCCCTAACCTAAGCAATTAAGCCCGAAGGGGTGTTTTAACACCTAATACCCTAAAGTCAACTGACTTGGGAGCTATTGGCCCAACGCTTGTTACATGGGTTGAAGAGAAAAGCTTAAGGAAATCAAACATTGCACTATCTACATATCAGTATCTACGACCCGAGTTACTAAGCTCGTAGGGGTGTCTTAACACCTAATGCCCTAAGACCAACTGGTTTGGGAGTCATTAGCTGAAAGCTCGTTATATGGGTTAAAGATGCATGATGTTTTTAAATTATATGTATATATATTTAAAAAAAAAAAAGAATAAAAAAAAACAAAAATAATAATCCCAGCCCAAGGAAGTTAACCTTAAACATTAGAATAAAAATTTTGTTTTCTTCCAAGAAAAGCCCCATAATTATGTGTTGATACATTGAGCACAAAAGAAAGGTTTATTAATATCTTGTTAAGAAGTATTGAGCAGATATATAAATTTAATGAGAGTTTGTTTATCTGGATAGATTTATGGAAGTTAAATGATGAATACCTTGCTTTGTGGAATTTGCAAATTGTTTTTCTATTTTACGCTTTGATTACTAGGGACTAGTAATAAGCTAGTTGGGGGGTGTGATTAGTACTTCAAAGTGCATTTTTATCATGGTTTTATATCATCATTTTGCACTTGAAGTATCAATAACTCCTTAACCAAAGCATGTTTTATAATAATATATCTAATAATATAAGATACCTTTAATTTGTGGTAAATGTTCATTTTAAATGCAGGCCTATCACATAAATGAAAGGATTGATTGATGACTTTAAGAACTTAAATTGCAAGGATAAAGAGATGGCCAAACTTAGAAAAGAGATGTCGGTGCAATCCAAACCGGAACACTGTTCGGTAATTGGGTCATATGGAGCCCAAGATCGAGAAAGGCCATTTTCAAGTCCAAATTGTAGCAACAACAAAGAAGCCCGAGTCTGTCTCCCAACTCGAGCACTGTTCAGTATTTTGGCCATATCTGGAGTTCTAGAAGTCCAAATGACCTGAATGTTTTACACAAGAATGCTGAGACAATTGCCTACAACTTTCATGTTTGCAACTGGCTCCAATTTTGACATTATCAATGACGTTTTGGGCAGACAAGAGAAGATAAAGATTGTCACCAAGTCAAAAGTTGGCCACCCACTTATCAATTAGTCATCAAATCAATAGTTCCCAATTTTGGCCTATAAAAGGAGGCATTTGCCATGCATTTAGGCATCTTGGTTTCCAGATCAAGATCATGCTCTTCCTTTCTCTCTTTATATTTTTTGTAATGTTTATGCTTTGCTTTCATTAATATTAAGTTTAAGCCTTTCCTTTCCTTTCCTTTACTTAGTTAACTTTTATGTTCTTATTTTGTTTATCTATTTTGCTTTCTTTCATTATGTCTAGCTAAGTTAGTTATGTCAAGGTGAAAAGGTTACACTAATGGTGTAAGAATAAGTATAATGTAAACTTAATATGGACTTTAATGGTTGATACTAACATGTTTTATATTTGTTATCTTGTTCACTCTTTAATACTTTGCTTGTTAAATACTAATCTTGATTTATGTTGTATAACACTTGGTACAACATATGCTTGGCACTTTCATAGCCCATAATGTATGGTATAACCGACACCTGAGCTATGAAAGGAACTTGATTTGTTGTTAACATAAGTTATAATCATGAATGCTTGACAAGATTTACAAGTATTAGCATTAATTGAATAAGATGACTAATGTAATCATGTTAACAATATATAATCTGATTGGAACCTCCTTTGTGTGTGGTTTCCAATTCAATAATAAGAGTTTATACTATACTTGTTTGATATACCATTAGTGGAACCTCTAACCTTGACATTTGTTATTATTATTGTTTAATCCTTACATTAATTTTCCATCTCCAAGTTCTCATCATCTTCTTCTTCTTCTCTTTCTTTATTATTATTATTATTACTACTACTACCATTATTATTATTATTATTATTATTATTATAGTTATAGTTATTATTGTTATTGTCATTGTTGTTATTATTGTTATTACTATTATTATTGTTGTTGTTATTATTATTGTTGTTGTTGTACTATTGTCGTTTATAATTTGTATAATTAACCTCTCTGTGGTTCGACCCCGGTCTTGCCGGGTTATTTATTACTTCGACACTCCTGCACTTGGGAGAAGACATCAATCTTTTAGTCGTGTCATGATGTCCAATTAAATTTGACATCTTATGATAATAAGATTAGACATCTTGTGATAATAAGTTACACAATGGTTTGGTAATGGCACTAAAAGAATGAATGAATCTTCGATTAAAACCAGCATGTCCTAAAAAAGATCTCACATCTTTCACAATCCTAGGGATAGGTAATTTTTGAATGATTTCAACTTTTAAATTATCTACCTTTATTCCTTTTGAAGAGACAATTTGATCTAAGACAATGCCATATGTCACCATAAAATGACACTTCTTCCAATTGAGTACAAGATTTCTCTCTTTACACCTTTCAAGAACTTTTTCTAAATGTATTAGACACAACTCATAAGAATCCCCATAAACTGAAAAATCATCCATGAAAACTTCCAAAAAAATTTCCACCATGTCACTAAAGATACTCATCATACACTTTTGAAAAGTGGCTGGTGCATTATACAAACCAAAAGGCATTCTTGTATAAGCATAAGTACCAAAAGGACAAGTGAAAGTGGTTTTTTCTTGGTCTTCTAAGGAAATCTCAATTTGGTTATAACCTGAGTATCCATCAAGAAAACAATAGAAAGCTCTTCCAGCTACTCTTTCAAGCACCTGGTCTAAAAATGAAAGTGAAAAATGGTCCTTCTTAGTCACCATGTTCAACTTACGATAATCAATGTACATATGCCATTTAGTTTGGATTCTTGTTGGCATTAACTCATTATTTTCATTCTTCATTACTGTGACTCCAAATTTTTTAGGGACAACTTAGGTTAGACTAACCCATTTTGAGTTTGCAATGGGAAAAATAATACTTGCATCAAGTAGCTTAAGCACTTTACCTCTCACCACTTCCTTCATGTTTGGGTTCAATTGTATTTGCATTTACCTCACAGATTTAGCCTCTTCTTCAAGATAGATTTTATGTGTACATAAAAGAGGGCTAATTCCTTATATTTTCCACCCAATTGATTTCTTATATTTTCTCACCACTCTTAAAAGTTTTTGTTCTTGCTCTATGCTAAGTTTTGATGAGATCACAATAGGATATGATTCATCTTCCCCTAGAAATGCATACTTAAGATCACTTGGTAAAGGCTTCCTTTCAGGTTTATAAGGTTCGACAAGAGATGCCTTAACTTTCACTTGGGCTGAATTAAAGGCTCAAATAATGGGGTCCATTGATCTATTGACATAATATGCATTGGATCTAGATAAGTCTTGAGCTCTCGTACTTTCTCACCATCACATTCCAAAGAATAAAATCTTTCATCATAAATTAAATTTCTCTCCAATGGATCCTTTATCCACACTCTCTCAAAGTGTTCATGACATACTGTTTGGATCAAATCTACCTCTCTAATGTCCTCATGTTCATCACCCCATTTCTATAGTTAATTAAGGCATTGGATGTAGTTAGGAAAGGTCTCCCTAAGATGACTGGGATGGGAGCATTAGATCCTTGAATAGGTGCGGTGTCTAACACAACAAAATCAATAGAAAAGTGGAATTTACTTACTTGGACCAACACATCCTCAATAATACCCTTAAGAATCTTGATTGACCTATCAGCTAATTGAAGGGTGATTCAAGTAGGCTTGATTTCTCCTAAACCTAATTGTTCATAAATAGTGTAGGGTATTAAATTCACACTTGCTCCTAAATCCAACAAAACTTGATCTATCTTATGACTTCCAATAATACATGAAATGGTAGGACAACCAGGATCTTTGTATTTGGGAGGGGTCTTAAACTGGATGATGGCACTAGCATGTTCAGTCAGAAAAGCTCTTTCTTTCACATTCAATCTCCTTTTGACTGTGCATAAATCCTTAAGAAACTTTGCATAAGATGGAACTTGTTTAATTGCATCAAGGAGTGGAATATTGACTTTCACTTGTTTGAACAATTCATAGATTTCTGGGTTCATAAGATCTTGTTTAGGTTTCCCTAACCTTTGTGGAAATGGTGCTCTAGGAACAAATTCTAAATCACTCACTTTGACTCCAATTTTTCTTGAATCATCTCCTTTCTCACTCATCTCTTTCTCATTTATCTCACCTTCTTTGTCACTCAAACTCTCATTTGTCACTTGTGTTTTGATTCCCTCTTCACTTTCCCTAGATTTCTCCTCCACAATACCTTTAGGAATCCTAAAACCTATACCTTTGTCAACAATATTTCCACTTCTAAGGGTAGTGATGGCTTGGACTTGTTCATGGTTTGAAGGTTCACTAGGTGAGGATTCACTCATGTGTACCTGACCTCTAGGATTGGGCATTGGTTGAGCTGGGATTTTTCCCTTCTCTTGAATGCTTAGTGATTGAGTCAACTTAGTTAGTTGACTTCGAATGTCATCTAAAGTCCTACTGGTTTGGCCTTGAAATTTGTAAGCTTGGTTGTTAATTCCTCCTTGTGTTTGCATGAATTGTTGAAAAGTATCCCCTAGGGATCTCTTATAAGGTGGTTGATACATGTTATGTGTGGGAGCATGAAATGGTTGGGGTGGAGGTTGACATGTTTGAGGTACTAAAGATCCCTTATTTTTCCATCCAAAATTTGGGTGGTTCTTCCATCTAGGATTATAGGTATCAGAGTAGGGATTGCCTACTTGGTTTGAAAAAAGCTTTCTAACATTACTTGAATTAGAAGTTTAGCCATATAACACTTTCTTGAAGGTTGGAATGGTAGGACACTCAGTTGTCCTATGCCTTTTGCTCTCACCCGCAACATAACTTTTCTCTTGTTGTCACTCATGACATGTACTTTTTTAAGCTCAAGAGACTCTACTTTCCTAGTCAATGAGGCTAATTTAGCATTGAGATTATCAGTCTCTTTCAATTGGAACTTACCACTTGAATGAGAAATGGTATTTCTAAACTCAACATGAAGTGGGAGAAAGGTCTCCCATTGCTTTGTGTTTTCAGCCAATTGATCAAAAAAATTGAAGGCTTCACTTAGTTCTTTGTCATAAAACTCACCATTACACATGGTTGACACCAGCTTTTTAAAATCTGCTGTAAGAGAGTTGTAGAAGAAACTCACTAACCTCTACATCTCAAAACCATGGTAGGGGCATGCATTTAACAAGTCTTTAAACCTTTCCCAAGCTTGGTGAAATGACTCATTTAGACTACAAGAAAAATCCATCATTTAACATTGTAAGGTTGTTGTCCTATGAGTAGGGAAGTATTTTTTTTTAAATTTAGCTTGCATTTCCTTCCATTTACCTATAGACCTAGGACACAGGGAGTTTAGCTAAAGCTTGGCTTTATTCTTTAGAGAGAATGGGAACAATTTAAGCCGAATAGTTTCCTCGATGCATGTTTTATCAATAAAAGTATTACATACCTCTTAAAAGTCCTTAATGTGTATATATGGATTTTGAAAATCCATATTATGATATGTGGGAAGAAGTTGGATCATGCCCAGTTTCAAATTGAAAGCTTGTTGGTTAAAAGGCAAGATAATACACGAAGGTGTACTTTGTCTAGCGAGGTAAAGATACTCTCTAAGAGTTCAAAAATTAGGTTGATCATTGAATTGTGGAGGTCCATTACCTTGAACACTCCCTTCACCCTCTACATCTTCAACATTAGCCATAATGGAAAAAATAATATAACAATTATATGAATATGAAAAGAAAAAGAAAAAGAAAAAGAAAAGGAAAAAGAAGATTGCAAATAAAAGTAAATGAAATGTAAAAGATAAAGTAATAGCTCAAAAATAAAAATACAACAAATTAAGAAATTCACACTCTAACTAATAAGCAATATTAATAATAATAAACATTAAAAGATAATTATAACAAGCGTGAATAAAGAGGCAGTAATACCAATCAAGTACTTAAAAAAAAATCACAACAATACAACAGGATAAAATAAAATAAATAAGAGGCAGTAAAACCAACCTTATAATATAAACAATAAATATTATAAACTAATTAGAATAAACATAAAAAGAAAAATGGTTAACCCAACTAAAATTCAAAAATTAGTAGTCCATTCCACATTCCAATATCGAAAAAGTTGAGGTCAATTTTTTTTTGGGGTGGTAAAATCAGCCATTTGATTTATTTTTTATTTTTTTAGGCGGTAAAACCAACCAATTGATTTTTTTTATATGATTTTTTTTTTCAATAATCAAATCTAAATTTGTTACCTTTGCTTGCTAGCTCCCCAGCAACACCGCCAAAATTGCTTGACCGCTTTTTATAATTGACTTGTTTTAACTTACAAGTGCACGAGTATGCGATGTAGCTATTAACTCGGTAAAATCGAGATCATATTCACAAAGAGCTAGATCTAGAAATTAAGCTAGGTAACAAAAAAAACTCAAGAAAAATTAAATTAACAATAACTTGGTTGAAAATAATTAATGGATTTGTTTTCAAAGATAAAAACATGTAAATAGATTTTAAATGACAAGAAAAAGTAAGTCTTGGTCCAAATCAATTTTAATGGTGATGTATTAGTGATTCCTTTAAGATATATAAGATAAATCAACCTAATATCAAGAATGATGATATTACATGGGAAGATATTACAATAAAATTTAAAAAGATGAAAATTGATTATTGCTTAAGAATGAACAAGTACTTTCATATTAAGTAAGACATTGAATCAAGCAATCTCTATACCAAAACTAAAGTTTATGCATAAAAATTCAAGATTATAACATTACCTAAATGATTTCTAAAATTTTCTTGCAATAATAAAACATTCATAAAGAAAATAAGAAGATAAACATTAAGATTAGAAAATGAAAAGATAAACATTAAGATTCATTCATATCTTAAAGAACTCACCTCAACCACCATCATCCTTGATTTGGATACAAGAAAGAGATTAACCAATCATGATTATATATAAGAACACTATAATAAACATGAAATAACTTGAATCAAACTGAAACAATAAGTTTTACAAACTAAAGAACTGAAATCTACAAAGAAAAACACAACATAATTTCAGTAAAAATTCGGACACAAATATAATGCTAACTTTGGACAGCAATTTAAACCCTCCTAGAAGCCTTTGCGGGAGATGTCTATAAGAGACATATTTATAGGAAATTATGTCACCTTTCCATATCATTAAAGAACAGCTTATTTGGACACCTAAGTCAAACTTTATGGGCAAAAAACTAAAAGATGTTCTAAAAAATCAAATCAGACAAGCTTTGTAACCACTTTAGTGCATGTTTTTCTTTCTTATTTATGAGCTGTCTCTTTCTTCTTTTTGACCCAAAATAATGTAACAATGTCCCCTCCGGCTTTTCATCCATGTGCTTGCCTTCTTGGATCAATGGATTACCCAAAATAAATCAATTGTTATTTATTGTGTGGACATGTAAGATCATGGATTGTGCCTAAGCTGATTTAAAGACTTATTTGGGGCTGAATTTAAGCATCATATAAGGATACAAATGTACCTATTATTTGGACTAAGATTGATATTGAAACCTTGAGTGTTTGATGGTTGAAGTTTGCACACAATATAAGGCAAGTTTGGGTTTTCTAGGATTGGAATAGAATTGATTTGTTGGGGAAAGTTTGGAGTACTTATTTGAACCAAGATTTGCTTCAAACTTCAACTAAATTTCTCTTCAATTCTTTGTTTTGAATTCTGACATTAATTTTTTTAACATCATCCGTTTAAGCTCTAAAAACCTAGCAAATTATTAAAAGAAACTTCATTACTAAAAAGTAAATCAATTATTATAAAATCTCAAATAAAAACAATAAATACATATGTAAAATAAGAGACTTAATGATACTTTTGATGCATAATCAGAGGGAATGGTAGTGATAAAGAACATGTTGTTGGCACATTCTTTTGTGTGTATGTGTGTGTGATTTGCTCGAATGAGGTGAAAACATAATAATATATTATAATGTTGAAGCTTGGCACAAGTTAAGTTATATTTTAAATTTATTCTCATATTAAGGGTATTTTTCTTGTTTTTCTGCAATACTCTCACATTAGCTAATTAGTATATTTTGGTTAAGTAATGCTTCATCTTGTGAAACTCTATTATGTTGTATTCTGAATTAAATCTTTATATTCCTTTTTGGACTATAATAATTATATGGCATTTTGTGTAACTGATGTGGATTTAAATATTAAATGATACTGACATGATTAAAAGATTGATGTCTTCTTCCAAGTACAAGAGTGTCAAAGTAATAAATAACCCAGCAAGACTAGGGTCGAACCATAGAGAGGTTAATTGTACAAATTATAAATAACAATAATACAACAACAACAACAACAACAATAATAATAGTAATAAAAATAACAACAACAACAATAATAATAATAATAATAATAATAATAAAGAAAAAGAAGAAGAAGAAGAAGAAGAAGAAGAAGATGAGAACTTTGAGTTGGAATATTAATGTAACGATTAAACAATAATAATAACAAATGTCAAGGTTAAAGTTTTCACTAATGGTATATCAAACAAGTATCGTATAAACTCTTATTATTCAATTGGAAACCACACACAAAGGAGGTTCCAATTAGATTATATATTTTTAACATGATTACATTAGTCATCTTATTCGATTAATGCTAATACTTGTAAATCTCGTCAAGCATTCATGATTATAACTTATGTTAACAATAAATCAAGTTCCTTTCATAGCTCAGGTGTCGGTTATACCATACAGTATGGGCTATGAAAGTGTCAAGCATTTGTTGTACCAAGTGTTATACAACATAAATCAAGATTAGTCATTTAACAAGCAAAGTATTAAAGAGTGAACAAGAAAACAAATACAAAACATGTTAGTATCCAACATTAAAGTCCATGTTAAGTTTACACTATACTTATTCTTACACCATTAGTGTAACCTTTTCACCTTGACATAATAAACTTAGCTAGACATAATGAAAGAAAGAAAAATAAATAAACAAAATAAGAACATGAATAAGATTAAAGTTAACTAAGTAAATGAAAGGAAATGAAAGGCATAAACTTGATATTAATGAAAGCAAAGCATAAACATTACAAAAAATACAAAGAGAGAAAGCAAGAGCATGATCTTGATCTGGAAACCAAGATGCCTAAATGCATGGCAAATACCTCCTTTTATAGGCCAAAATTGGGAACTATTGATTTGATGACTAATTGATGAGTGGGTGGCCAACTCTTGACTTGGTGACAATCCTTATCTTCTCTTGTCTGCCCAAAACGTCATTGATGACATCAAAATTGGAGCCACTCGAAAACATGAAAGTTGTAGACAATTGTCTCAAATTTCTTGTGTAAACAATTCAGCTCATTTGGACTACTAGAACTCCAGATATGGCTAAAATACTAAACAGTGCTTGGGCTGGAGGATAGATTCAAGCTTCTTTGTTGTTGCTACAATTTGGACTTGAAAATGGCTTTTTTAGATCTTGGGCTCCATATGAAAGTTGTAAGCCTATGTCTTACCTTTCCATCCATATAAAGTAGACCTAAATCTGAGATCTATAGCTCTAGATATGATCCAATTACCAAATAGTGTTACAGTTTGGATTGCACCGACATCTCTTTTCTAATTTTGGTCATCTCTTTGCCCTTGCAATTTAAGTTCTTAAAGTAATCAATCAATCCTTTCATTTGGGTGATAGGCCTGCATTTAAAATAAACATTTACCACAAATTAAAGGTATCTTATATTATTAGATATATTATTATAAAACATGCTTTAGTTAAGTAGTTATTGATACTTCAAGTGCAAAATGATGATATAAACCATGATAAAAATGCACTTTTAAGTACTAGTCAATGATCTTGATCTGGAAACCAAGATGCCTAAATGCATGGCAAATGCCTCTTTTTATAGGCCAAAATTGGGAACTATTGATTTGATGACTAATTGATGAGTGGGTGGCCAACTCTTGACTTGGTGACAATCCTTATCTTCTCTTGTTTGCCTAAAACGTCATTGATAACGTCAAAATTGGAGCCACTTAAAAACATGAAAGTTGTAGGCAATTGTCTCATCTTTCTTGTGTAAACAATTCAGCTCATTTCGACTTCTAGAACTCCAGATATAGCCAAAATACTAAACAGTGCTCGGGCTAGAGGACAGATTCAGGCTTCTTTGTTGTTGCTACAATTTAGACTTGAAAATGGCCTTTTTCATCATTTAAAGTAGACATAAATCTGAGATCTATAACTCCAGATACGACCCAATTACCGAACAGTGTTAAAATAGAAAAACAATTTGCAAATTCCACAAAGCAAGGTATTCATCATTTAACTTCCATTAATCTATCCAGATAAACAAACTCTCATTAAATTTATATACCTGCTCAATACCTCTTAACAAGATATTCATAAACCTTTAAAAACAACATGCATTTTTAACCCATGTAACGAGCTTTTAGCTAATAACTCCTAGAGCAGTTGGTCTTAGGGCATTAGGTGTTAAAACACCCCTACGAGCTTAGTAACTCGGGTCGCAGATACTGGCATGTAGATAGTGCAATCTTTGATTCCCTTAAGCTTTTCTCCTCAACCCATGTAACAAGCGTTGGGTCAATAGCTCCCAAGTCAGTTGATTTTAAGGTATTAGGTGTTAAAACACCCCTTCGAGCTTAATTGCTTAGGTTAGGGAGGCTACGAAACCAAACTTATCTATATTTTTATTATTATCATTTTTTTTCTCTTTTTTCCTTTTTTTCCTTTTTTTTTTTAATTATATACAATCCTTTTCCCTTAGTTGTTACCTTTAACAAAAGAACATAAACAATGTAATAATCCAATATGCAACCCACAATCATATGTTAAAGTGTGTGTGTGTAAATTAAGGTTTAAAAATACATGTTAAATAAGTATATGAGCAGAATTAAGTGATAACAATGTGAGAGTTTGTAAATCTAAATATTTCATGAAGTATTATAATAGAGCTTGTTAAGAATGGTTACTAAGATGCGTCTCAAGAGTCATAAAATTTCTCCTTACTCTGCCATCATAGTAACAACAATTTTGCACATGCTTTATGAAATAGAAAACACAGTTTTTTTTTTAGCTACTACCCTCTCCCCCTAACTAAAACGAGACATTGTCCTCAATGTTTAAAGGTAGAAAGATAGAGTATAGAAGATATCACCTGAAATAACAAACATTGACAAACCTGAAACACACTGAAACAAATATAAGTAACAACAAAACACAATAATAAAACCAAAAGACACAAAGATTCACAAATGAAGGCTCAAATCCAATCTAAGCTTTTTACGGCTTTCCTTAGTTGACCAATTTATGTGACTCATGGAAGGATCAATTACAGGAATGAAAGATTGTAGTTGGTTAATCAATTGTTCAGCAGTAGCAGTAAAGATTATGATTTATCGTGCAGAAGATGTTAGAAATTCCTGTTCCACAACATGATCAAGAAAAGATAACAACTTATCATAATAACCATTAACATTTAACAAACCTATGGGTTTATGGTGAATGTGCAATTGGGCCCAATAGGAAATATAAAAGATCTCTTCCAATATGCCTAGACCACCTGGTAAAGCAATGAAAGCATCAGCATGGTTAAACATTGCATTCATTCGAGCCAACATTGTGGAGACCTGAAGTTCTTCTCCAATTGTTTTTCCAATGATGTCCCCTTTTGCTAAAGCTTCGGGGACAACCCCCAAAACTTGACTACCTCCTAAAAATGCAGCTATTATCACACCTCTCATTAACCCAAGACTGCCTCCCCCATATACTAAATGAATCTTTCTCTCAGCTAGCATTTGACCAAGATGATTTGATGATTCTAAAAACTCCTTTTCTTTCCCAGGACTAGATCCACCGAAAACACAAATATTTCTTATCTGATGACCTGAGGAACTTGCCATTTCTACACACTTCTATATTTGATGAATATATGGGTTGAGTGGAAATGAAGGGAAGGAAGAGAGGATTTTATAGATGAAATTAAAAGGGCAATCATACCACCTATGTGTAGGTCAGCTAGAGTCTCACACACACACTCTCTCTCTCTTTTTATTTATTTATTTATTTACTTTTGAAAAAACATGTGTATGTACACGTAGTTGTGATTGTGGCTCA
>NW_011501794.1:0-822 GCF_000495115.2 Populus euphratica
AATTAGATTTTTTTATGATTTGTTATTTATAAATAATTTTTTAACTTGGATTTTTATTTGGGATATTTCAATGATAGTTTAAATATTTTTTTTATAAAAAAATTATAAGTCTCAATATTTTAATTATCATCTGCTCAGATTCAAGCTGCTTGAGTTTAGCATGGCTACTAGACCCAGGTATGGAAATAAAAAAAAAAGTTAAAAAAGAGAATAAAAAAAGAGAGAGAAAGAAGATAGAATTTTTATTAAAGGAATAACAAATTCATAAATATAAAAAATTAATTATTTTAATAGGAAGATATAATTTGAATTGTTAGGTCTAAAATGTTAAATTAATTTTTTGTAATGATTTGTTGTTTATAAATAATTTTTTAACTTGTTTGTTTAGGATTCTTCAAGAATAATTTAAATATTTTTAAAAAATTATAAGTCTCAACATTTTAATTATCACCAATTGAGACTAAAGTCACTTGTGTCTGACAAAATCACTAAACCTAAGACTCTTAGATCTAGTGACACGTCCAAAAGATTAATGTATTCTTCTAAGTGCATGAGTGTCGAAGTAATAAATAACCTGACAAGATCAGGGTCGAACCACAGGGAGGTTAATTGTATAAATTATAAATAACAATAAACAATAACATATCCATAATAACAACAATAATAAGACTAAATACTAATACTACTACTAATAATAATAGTAGTAATAATATTAATATTAATAATAATAGTAATAGTATAATAATAATATTAATAATATTAATACTAATAATAAAGAAGAAGAAGAAGAAGAAGAAGATGATGATGATGATGATGATGAGA